>NC_139344.1:373255660-373448377 GCF_055883805.1 Amblyomma maculatum | reverse complement strand
CGGCTGAATGAAAGTAGCGGTGCTTGCTACGGACTTCAACGCATGTCAGTCGGTCACGTTTTACATGCCCTCTTTCCAAGCGGGATACACACCCCCGAGATAATTATCTTGCCACACGTATAGCCACTCTAACTTGTGACGTCAAAACAGTTTCTCGTCCCGGGAATACAACCGTGTAATCATCTGCGATGCCCATCGATCGCGCTGTACACTTCTTAGGTGGATAGCCCTAATTACTTGAGGTCAGCCATGTGCTTTGTCTAGGAAGAGATGGGTGCCTGTTTCGTCGAAGGTCTCGGACAGGAGGGTGCTGTGGCTTACTTTTATGGGGCCCGCGAAAAGGGGTCGGAGTACATGCCCTAATGGGCCGGTGAACCTCGCACGTGGTCTGCAGTTATGCTTTCTTCAAGGGTCGTTCGACTTCCCTCCCAACACGGTCATTGAGGGCAAGTAGCGATCGGACATCCATCAAGCTTCGAGGTAATTCACCGTGCTTGTATATACACGCACGTGTATCGACAATGGACAACCTGCTGGTCTCGTTTTCATTAGCGACGTACGATTATTGGACGCTCGCCACTCAGGCATTGAAATCGTACACTAACTTTAGGCTAAGTGTATACTTGGCAGCCAAATAAGCGTACAAGCTTCCTGTCACATGTAGTGTTGCTTACCTACATCCGTCCATTGTTGCAGTCGGTTCCAAGTGCTCATTTGATCAAGGACGGGACTCAGTGTACTCGACGCCCAGTTCGATTACCCCAGTGGCAGCGAAGCCGAACGGGCCGCACGTAACAGTTGAGAACGCACGAAGCGAGTTCCCGTTTTGTGACTCTACTACGGGCTTTCAGCGATCTGTGACCAGATTTTATGTAAAGCCTGCACTTGCTGCTTGATACCTGGCCAAGACACACCTAGCTTGATATAGTCAGCGCGTTTGCAACGCAAGTTTCCATGCCTGTATACGTATATTTTCATATGCCTTCTCCCATATCGTCACCCCTCATGATCCTGTTTTTTCTTTTTCTTTCCCTTCCCTAGTGCAGAGTAGGAGGCGAGATTTTAATCATTCCGGCCAACCTCTCTGCCTTTCTTTTCAATAAAACCATCTATCTTGAAGCGTGATCACGTGACCATTTTAGAATACAAAAACAATGCGTGTTAACGGGCTTGTTGCTGAGTAAAACATTTGTAAAAGGAATGCAGAGAGAGAGAAAGAGACAGAGAGAGATCTTTTACGGAAAATAATAATTTGTAGACGCTGGATTGTCAGTGCCCGTAGTTACAAGCTCCGCTGGAAGCAGCTGACTTGCGGACTGTCTAGCTAGATGGACCAGGCTTGCTGGTCCAGGTTTTCGATGGTAAGTGCAGCCTCCATGCACTGTGTCAGGTATGACACCATTAACCTTCTATTTGGTGAAGGTGCGCACCAGTGGCCTCAAGGCAGTCAGATGCAAGTGCACCCGATATGAAACAGAAAACCGGGTTAACACTCAACATCCAACTAATGCTTCGGGATCACTACCGTCAAGTTCACAAAATTGATTTGTGTGGTGTTGTGGGGTGCCGAGGAGTGAAATAGTGAAATGAGGTGGACAGGATAACCTTGGCGGCCAATCACAGAAGTGTATAGATTAGGAGTGGAGAGGAGGAAAGCGCAAACGCAAGCACAAGACTTAGCATGAAAAAAATGTGGCGAACCCACTGCGCCTGTGTGTGTGTGAATTCGGCATCTTCCGGACATGAAAAAAAAAAAAAAATGCACCTCCCAAATGGGAACGTCATCCTTCCCTGAACCACCTACCTACCAACCTTCACATTAAAAAGCGGCCACCTGCCACCAGCAGACTTTTCCACAGTCCCCCATAGATTTCTGCGCGCGGTCTGCGCGCGGATGGTGCATGCTTTTGAACACATAGGGGGCCTTTACTGCTACTCAGTCGAAATTTGTTATGATCTGCAATGCAAAGCTCCCCAATGCAAGCACAAGACTGAGTATGAAAAAAATGTGGCGAACCAACTTAATTATGCATTGCTACGTTATAAAGCTGGTTGTCTACAGCACGTCCGAACGCCTTCCAAATGCGTCAGTCGTGGGACAGCAGCTACGGAGAGAAACTGCGCGATGAGCACTGTTGTTCAAAGAAAAGAAGCGCTCGTTCGCTCGTTCTGATTGATGATCAAACGGATGAAAGGGACGAAGTAACGGTGTAAGTTTACAAGAATGAAAGCCTTAATGCTTTTCCTAAGGGGTTTCAGGTTTATAACGACATGTCTCCAAAATACCCGCCGCTCAAGTAATACGCTCTAAAGATCTACATTTAAATAACAGCGTCACTAATTACGTATTTTTATCTTTTGCGTTAAGCAGTTCATGCGCCTGGTATACGAAAAGGTCGCCTTAGCTCCCGTTTGTATCCGAGACGGATTAATTTTTGGAGACTCTACTGTTGAGCTCACACCCTGAGACTCATCTAGGTGTAACCCGACTGGCCGAACACGCCGCCCGGCTTCAAGGGCTCCAGGCCATCGTGTAGGCGGGTAGGTTGACGCCTATTCTGTATCTGTTGGAAATTAAAGTTTTTACCATCACCACCGAGCGAAGTTACAGCTATACACACAGAATGGATGCAGACTGACCCATGTATGCCCATCACTATTGAAGGTAGCACTATGACCGCGATCTAATCGAGACCATAGTCGCAACAAAGTTGTTTGCTAGGCTAGTTGGTATAGGATAGTACGTATGAAAGCGTTCGGAAAGACAAGGGTAAGAGAAGTCGACCGGACAAACGCTTTCGTCCCGTTCACTCCTCTCGTCCTTGTCTGTTCGAGCGCTTTCAAATTATTATAGAGTGACAACATGCTGCGAACTTAAAGTTGCCGAACTATGAGAAAAGGGAGCAACCACTGCGTACTTGGAGCTATGCGGTTGTAAAGAATCTGAATTAGAGCAATTTATAGAGCATTTCCGCAAAATTGCTACTACCTGGTCTAGCTACGCATTGCACCACGTGCACGCGAAGTTCCTTGCCGCCTTGGTAACAATAGCAGTAGTTCTGCAGCGACGATTTAAGACGCGATAGTTAATTTTAAGATAAGTTACTGCGCGCATGCGCAATACTGGAGTACATAACTGGCGCCTGAAATTGTCGCTGCAAAATAGCGCTATGCTAAAGCTCCCCATTCCTGTTTCTGTTATTGGACACGAGTTCTAACACTGGAGAGGGCAGCGCTATCGTCGACCTAGGAGAGCAAGTGAGATCACGTGACTCCTCTCACGGCTACGGGAGGAGGCGTTTGGTTAATTTGTTCTTTTAAAAGATAAATGCCGCGTTCTTCTCTGTAGTTTTGCTTGTTACCGAGTGCAATTATTGCACATTCTGATATTGCGCTGTCGCTGGTGTTCCTGCAGTTTATTTACGCTGCTGCCATGGTTCATTACTGCCTGGACCTAAATGTCGACGTACGCGACAGAACATGACGTAAGCTCCAACTTCTACAATAACACTGAGGATAGAGAAGCTTGGTTAATAAAGGCGCGAATGGACAAAGAGCCAATGATAATTATCTTGCGTGCAGTAAGCCTTTCAGCAAGTAAGATCTTTTTTCTATGGAGTTGCCGCTGAGTAGTTCGTTGAGGAGTTGAGTTCCGAAGTACCAGTACTTATCAACTAGGAAGCTAACCATGACTGAATGCTGGTAGAACATAAAGTATATCTGAATCTTTCACAGGACAGTAGCTTCCTAGACTAACTAAGGCTTGTACGAAGGCAGAAAAATCTCAAATACTACTCTGTGAAGGCCTATGATGCCGTACAACAAAGGTCTTACTGGAGGACGTACTAGAGATTCTGCCGCCACTCACAGCGGTATCTATGATGAGTCGTCTTAGGCAGCTTCAGCACTACTGAAGTAGTAATTTCAAACGACCGAGAAAGCAAACTTGAGAACAAACATTAAAGGACGTGACCTGCTCAGGTAAATATATAAAAAAACTACTCCGCCCGGGGAAAACAAGCATCCGTCCACGGCCCAAGTGGAAATGATCGCTGTCAGCTCGCAATAATTCGCTTCGTTGGACACACCTCTGCGCAGTCGCATTAAAGACTTGTGCGCCTCGTTCCCACTGTTCCACCATGCTCCACAACGTTCAGGTGAGCAGTCGACTGGTACCGGTTCCGCCACCACGCTAAAGAAGCTCTGCCAGGCACCAGACAGCCATCAGGTACCAGACAGGTACCATAGACAGGTACTAGGACCACCACCACTACTACCACCACCACCACCAACAACAACAACAACAACAATGCTGGCAGATGCGCGGCGCCGTCGAAATACAGACGTGCCGCGCTACGCTTAATTTGGTAGCTTGCTGACACGATGGCGTGCTTTCTTGTCGAATGAGTGGACCTGTATTACCTCAAATTAAACTTAAAAAGGCACAAGCAGAAATATATTCAATAAATATATAAATGTAATATTAACGCGCAAAGAATAGAGATAAATACAGCGAAGGCAAAATGTGTGAGTAAAACTCGAAAAAGGGAACCTCTTTCTTTGATGTACGGTATCAAGAGAGTTAACATCAGCAAGGTAGACACAGTCAAATATTTGGACGTAACATTCACGGGTAAGTTAAAATGGGACGCACATATTACTAACACGTGTGCAAAGGCTTACAGACAATTAGGGCTTCTGTGGAGAAAAACTTTATTCGACACCATTCAACCTCGACCTTACAGCACACAAATTCCTCGTACTACCGATCTTGGAATATGCAAGTTCAGCTTGGAATCCTTACCAGGCATCTCTTACTGATAAATTAAAAAAAGAAGTATATACGGCAGATGGCTTTTCGTTTCATCTCAGAATACTCAAAGCATCATATATAGCGTTAGTGACATGCGCATACGAGTTTGCATCCCCATTACTGGCTAATCATTGTTGTGTTTCAGCTGTAAAATTTGTTTTCGTTCTGTATCATAATTGCACTAACATAAGTAAAAACACATATATAAAGCCACCTTATCACTCGCGCAGGACCAATCACGAGAAATTTATCAGACCATTTGCATCCCGCTGTGACACTTTAAAATATTCATTTTTTTTTTTTTCATTGGCCATTGAATACTTGAGTAGACTGCCCAGGGAATGCATCAATGTAGGTATATCTGATATGTTTACAAAAAAAACAAAAAACAAAAACAAAAAAAAAAAAAAAAACTTGAGAGTCAGTTCAGAGGAAGCCTCTTAATATAATCAATAACCTCTTATTTGATGTTTGTTGTTTGATGTAATCTATGATTGCTTGATCGTGCCTGGTGTATTGCTAAAATTCATTTATTGTCAGTTGTTGAGACTGCGCACTTTACGTCGATCCATCAAGCATTGCCTACTTGAACAAGATTGTACAACTCACCCCTCTATAGCCTGGAAATCAGGCTTACAGTATTGCCAAATAAAAGGAAAACTAAACTATAGGAAATCATCAAGTAGCAGCACTTGAACGCACGTTAATCCCCTTAGTACGTCACGCAGGAATTTCCGAGAGATGGTGCCACGGTATGTCCTCGTGCCCAATACAACGCACCGTTGCCAAAGTAAAAACCAGGTGTATAACCTGCTGCTCAGCAAAATGATCAATCTCGCATGAGCATATTTACGATGTTAGCAATGTTTCAGCGTCTCCCGCTGTCGAGAGCCATCAGTCGTGTCTCAGTGAGTCTATGAGCATTATTCCACTTTCTACACCACGCCTACAGATTGGTATTCGTAAAAGAAATAAGTAAACTTAAGACTAATCAATTAGTAAAGATACGGTAATGCCTATAACGAAGGGTTTGTCCTTGGAAATGGCAGACTCAGATTTGCCTTTCCACTTTGTGTTTCTAATGGAGTAATGGTTGCCTTTACATGGGCTAATGGACGAGGCAATGCATTTATTCCTCTAAGGACGTACCGCCGTAGCGTTCCGTCCTCTCTGGGTAGCAGAGCACGCAGTTACTGTGCTGAGAGGCTGCTATAGAAATAACTTCCACTGGCGTTTTTCGTGGTGTATACCTGCTTTCAGTGGCTAGTCTGGGCAGTTTCTCGTGGGAGCATGGGTGCCTTAGAGGAATTAGTGGAATCGTTGCTTCCGAAAGAGCCGGTCTTCGTGCGCAGTTCCTCCTCTGATCGCTGCGGCATTATGAGGGGGCTACAATTAGGCGCCTAGTCTCAGGCCACCGCTACCACGGGTCTCACGAGTTACGTTCCCAGTTCTTTTTGTGACAAGAGGAACGGCCTTGGACGATTGTCCTCCGTGACAGGCGGAGGCTGCGACTGTAACACACTGATTACCTCCGATGCTGGGGTTGTGTGCTGCACGACCCTGAGTGAAAGCGACCGCTTGGAAATTGCAGACAACGCTGCCAAGCCCATAAATTGTGCGGAACTCACCCGCTAATAGAGAGTATAGGTCCTTTCCTGTTTTCTTCCGCAGACTATGTTTAATGTGGGAACTATCGATCAACAGCCAAAAAGCTTTTGTGCGACGCTTGAGATTAATCACTGTTTGTGAAAAGCTGCGGCAACAAGCGATGTCTGAACACGCCTTTTCCACCCATTTATGCTTTTACAGCTGCACGGAGGTTTGGGAAGATGGCGAGATGTTTGCGTCGCACTCCGGAGTAACATGCGACTCCCTTTTGCACAACCCAAAAAACACATAAACGAAAACACAAAAGTAAACGATAGACACACGCATGTCGTTTTCTCTAAGCGAAGCACACGTAAAAAAAAAAAATATATCATAATAATACATTTGAAAGCTACCCTGCCGGCAACTGCACTTAGCATTTTTTCTATTCCCCGCCGGGGTGACACAGTGATTACGGCACTCGGCTACTGTGCTCAAGGATGCGGGATCGAATCCCGGCTTAGGCGGTCGCTTTTCGATCGAAGCGAAAAGCAAGGCGCCCGTGTGCTGTGCGATGTCAGTGCACGTTGAAGAACCCCAGGTGGTCGAAATTTCCGCAGCCCTCCACTACGGCGTCTCTCATACCTTGAGTCGCTTTGGTACGTTAAAACCCCAAAACCAACGAAACAATTTTTCTGCTATGTCATGTGCAAGGGCTGGTGCACTATTAAAACGGTTAACTCCACAACAGTATAGACCCTATTCACTATTAGGTTTAGCAGGCGGCAGTTGTGGCAACCCTGTACTGCGGAGACGCCATAACGTTGGGCGGTTAGAAACTAAAATCAAACGAAAGAATGCTTCCGACGCATAGGCGCCGGCATACAGGCCTCCTCCCTGCTGCGCGACACTCGTTTGTCGGACACTTGAAACTCCGTTTGGAACGCCGTCCAACCAGAGCTCGGATTTCACTGACGCCGTGTCATGATTAGCTATAGGCCCTCTCTTTCGTTTTCTTTCTCCCGCTCTCATGTTGCGTTGTGCGCGCCATGGTTGCCAGTAAGGCGCTGTGACGTCACGTGAATAAGCTTTATAGGTTATCACGCCTGGCCATTGCAGACGTCGTAACAACACCATCGTTAAAGTATCTGTGTAATGATTTTCGGCTATTGTTTTAAGATGTAGTTTAGTGTCCTAGAATGTCTTTTTGGAGGTATACATCGCAACTAAGTTTAAGCGAAACTATTGGGATATAGGATAATAAACAGGCAGTATGAAGTACTTTCTTATAGCCACAGGTTTCTTGAAGGTGTGTTTGCTAGACCTGAGAACACGCGAGTGTTAAGGGTCTTGTAAAGGGCGCTGTGAGCGGACCTCCCCGGTAGCTCTTGCCAGCGCGCCAAACCGCGTCACAAGCGAAAAATAACAACGGTGCCGGAAGATGAAGAGCGTGAGAACGCCCCACCCCACGTGGACAGCAGCCAAAAATTTCGCGCTCTTAGTGTGGGAAAGCGGATACAAAACGCAGGCGACAACATTGTGTCACTTGACCAAAGTCACGCCATTTTGTGCTTGTGCAGGCGAATTTGCGTAAACGAGGATAAGCTGGGATAATGGCCTGCCCAATGGCCGCAGCATGAGTGGCGTGAAATCAAACTTTTATCTGCGAGCTCCTTTAAACTCGCAGCTTGAACGAGGTCGTTGATGATAACTTTAGTTTGATTCGTGATTCATGAATTCGTCAATTTAGCATTTAATATGCGAGAAAAATGCAAATCATGATAGTGAATAGATAAGGTGTGATTATCTGTCGCTTTTCCCACAGACGTTCTTCTCTGTGGCAAACAGTGCGCCGTATTCCAACGTTTCAATAGACCAGCCAGCCACGTAGCTGGTTGACCTCTCCGGCAGCTGCATTTGTGCCATGCCGTTTTCTTACTTTTCCATGCTTGCTTGCCGAGAAGTGTATATATTGTTTACCTACAGGCGCATGTTTTCTGACAGTCTCTAGAGAAAGATATATCGTCTCTATGAGCTTTTCCGGATCATGCCAAGGACTTGAGGCTTCAGACTGCATTTGTAAGTTTGTTATATAAAAAAGTGCTTAAAATAAGCTGCTGATAAAAGCGCACTAGACGATTTCAGATAACATCATGTAATGGGAGGCGTGGTCGACGTCTCACGGGAGTCAAGGAACCCGAAATTATTTTTCGCGTTTGAGCCAGAGCCGCCAAAGTACCGCTTAGCCGTTGTGTGACGTCTGAAGCCCCTAGGATCGCACACGCACACAGTAGCGACATTTATGCTACACACTCGTGTCAGTGTCCATGGTTTGTGCGACATCACGAGACCACATAACATGGCTGAACTGACAAGATTCCCTGACTTAGGCAGCACTTCCAAACGGCTTGGTTAAGGCGGGCTTATGTAAGGTGGTCGTTCAAATGATGTAACAGATTTCAACTGCATGCTAAGTGAATGACCCGAAACTAAAATGAAAACCGAAGTTCTAGACGATCTAACTCGCGTTTAGCCTAACCATGCTAAATTGGCCGTCATTTTAAGGCGAATGCCTTACTAGCCAAGTTACGAGAAAGTACCGTTCGCGGCTGTCTGTAGTGTACTCGCCGGTGGTCCTAAAGATACGTCATCTCGTAACCATGTGAGGGACCAATCGGTGACCGAAAGCATAACCACACCAGACAATGCATCTACTCGGCCCCGGCCTACCTCCATGGGGAGACATCTGTAGCTAAATTAAGATATGACTGTTAGTTATAGTACAACGTTCCTGGTGGTGTCCTTTGATTACTCGTTGAATTTAGCGTGAATCTGCTAGTAAAGAATCTGCTAGCTCGCGAAAGGGATCCTAACTGACGGCGTATGTAATTTCAATATTCTTCAAACCGACGTTTCGGCGATTATGGTTCCCAGACTCCGCGATAAGCCTGCCAGTCTGCGTCCAATACACAAACGCACGCACCGAATGCGATGCCAGCAGAAGGAACATAAATATATGTCGAAAACCTGGCTCTAAAACATTGCACCCGCAGCTTTCGCGTTCCTACGCGTAAGCAGTAAAAAGTGCCTTAGCCAACTTTTTGTCTACAACAAGTATACTTGTCTACAACAAGTATTTCACGCCACTGTGGTGGCACAGTGGTTGCGGCGCTAGACTTCTGCGCCCAAGTATGCGGTATCGAATCCCGGCCTCGGTGGCCGCTTTTCAATGGAGGCGAAAATGAAGGCGCTCGTGTGCTGTGCGAAGTCAGTGCACGTTAAAGAACCCCAGGTGGTAGAAATTTCCGGCGTCCTCCACTCGGCGTCTCTCATAGCATGAGTCACTTTGAGATTATAAACCTCATGATCCAAACAAAAAGTATTTCGAAGAACATAAAAGTCTTTATACTGGTAAGCACCTATGGGGCAGGAACGTGGCGGCTAACGAAAACAGTTTAAGAATTGAGGACAACGCAGACAACTATGGAAGGGGAAGTTGTAGATGTAACGTTAAAAGGTTCATGAAAGCAACTTGCCAAAACTACAAAACTTGCACCAGCAGTAGGCATCTAATCAGCCGTTTCCGCAACGCAAACATTTCGAAGCTATCTACATTAACACCGATCACATCGGCGATCGAAAATAGTGCTACTCCACTCGCACCCCCACTTCCCCCCTTTCAAAGTTCGGCGCACGCTGGCACGAAAGAAAAAGACAACAAAAAGCAAGTCTCGGTGGCATTCCCCCCCCCCCCCCCCCCCCCCCCCCCCGTCCCGTCCCGCCAGTGCCATTTGGGAGCGTCAAATGGATAGGCGCATCTACCAAGCTCCGATGACGTCATCGGGGAGGTTCGCGTAGTTGCTAGCAATCGCCGGGAGCACATCTTAAATATTATTTGTAAATTATAGGCTCTATGCAAGGCTTTTAAATTTGACTCGATTGCTCACAAATTCCTTTTCTGCTTTTGAATATTCCTCTAAATACCATTTCAATGGTCCTTTAACAGGCAGCATGCATGCCGAGTGCGTCAGAGAACACGAGTTAACCTTCTAGTCGAATTCAAGAAGAAGAAACAAGCATGGGCAGGGCAGGTATTCCGACGGCTAGAAAATACTGACTGGATTAAATAGGAAGGTAAGCGTAGCAAGGGACAGCAGAAAATTAGGTGGACGGCAGACATTAAGAATTTAAGGACATAGTTTTCAGCGCAAAGACACGCGGCCAAAGAAAATAAGAAGAAGGAAGACTATAGAGACCCTTATAGTTTTTTTTTCTTCTTCTTTCCTTTGGCCGCGTGCCTTTGCGCTGAAAACTATGTCCTTAAATCTAGAATACCAACTAGCCCAACAACTAACTCTACTGAAGAGATTAAGAAGTTTTCAGGTGTCATGTGGATGCAGATGGCACAGGACGAGTTAATTGGAGGGTATCGGAGAGGCCTTCCTGATGTATATGTAGTCATGCTGCTGCTGCTGACGATGATTATTCCAGATTACAGAGAGGCAGACTCTCGCGCTTACTTGCCCTGATAGATAGTTAACTGAGGCGACAAAATTCAATATACATGACCAGGATATAAGACGCACACTTATTTTGGCTCTTTTGTAGTTTCTCTCTTTGCCAAATTTCGCCTATATGGAGCATGAAACGTTTTTGATAATTTTGAAGATTTGTGCCTAAAAATAGAAATAAGCTAATGAAGCAAATCTTCAATGGAGATTTTAGGTACACACGTCAATTTAAATATATATGAAATCGATTGGCAGAACTCGCACAGTTCAAAAAATAATAATACGCAAACTTAAAAACAAACAAAAAATTAACAGACCGACAAGAAGGTTGGAAGTAATGCGCAAAAGAAAAAGGACACCACCGCAATATAGCTGCCAGTTCAATGATCAGGGAAAGTCTTAGATTCATCCCCGCAATTATAATTGTTACTGCATGATCCTCGCAATCGTTACTACCGCTCTAACCGTGGTTACTGGGGAGGGATAAGGCTGTACGGCGAGCAGATTTGAATTTGTTTCAGTAGCTCTAAGCGGGAAACGGAAGGAAAACCAGTTATGTCACCGCTGGTGGACTGTCTCTTTTTTAGCCGTTTGTTCACTCAAGGATACTCATTTGCGTAATTCTCGTTCTAATTAGTAAGGAGCGATTTAGATACTATACAGAAGAGAGTCTGAAGGCCTTGCTGTAACGTTAGCACCAAACAAGCAAACATTGCGAACACAAGCGCTTTACTTTTGCTTCATGGCCTCTAAGGCCTTCACAAGCTTTATAAAAGCCAGATTATCTCTTTCTAAGGTCATTTACTTAATACTTACCTTGCGCCTTACGGAGTGCAGATCAGTAGGAAGCAGGCAAAAAGAAACGCTGGTAAGATTTATAACGACTTGGCGCCACTTTTTTTCGAAGGGCTAAAATAAGGAAAAATGCTTAAGCAAACAAATAATTAAGAAATATTTTTGTGTTTGCATTGTGTTAAAAACTCACAACATGGTTATGACTTAGGAACGCGTTTGAATGCGTGGCTGTGAGTGAGAGTAAACATTTTTTTCTTAGACTTTTACTGTCAGCCGGAGGCGAATCCAGGCGTGCCTAAGACTGTAGCGACACTATAGTGCCTAGAATTATTCTAGGCACTATAGCGACACCCTATTAACAGACAGCAATGACAGTCAGCCTGTACGCCTGTTTAGACATGCTGGTTGGAACGCAGGACATCATGCAAACACCGTAACGTGAATCACATTTGAAGCCTGAGTTGTTCGAAACTCGGTTTCCGCTGAAATAGATGCAGCGGGCCTTGCGAAGCTACTTCTAAGCGCAAACCTTCAAGAAAGCCTGGCCCTTCGCCGGTAGACACCCGTACCCATCCTAGTCTGGTGGTAGCTTCCAACGCCTAAGCCAATAGGCCACCTATCTCCTCCCCTCTTTCTTATAGGGGGGTATGCGTTTCAATGGAGGCGAGCCCCGCCGGGGTGGTGCAGTGGTAAGACGCCCGACTACTGTGCCGGAGTACCCGGGTTCGAACCCGACTTCGGCGGCTGCGTTTCGATGGAGGCGAAACGAAGAGGCGTCGTGTGCTGTGCGATGTCAGCGCACGTTAAAGATCCCCAGGTGGTCGAAATTACTCCGTAGCCCTGTACTACGGCTCCTCTTTCTCTCTGTCCACTTTCACTCCCACCTTCCTCTGTTCCCTTACGGTGCGGTGTCCACTTTCACTCCCACCTTCCTCTGTTCCCTTACGGCGCGGTTGGGGTGTCCACAGAAAACAAGTGAGACAGTTACCGCGCCTTTCCCTTCCTATAAATCAATCAAATCAAATCAATGGAGGCGAAACGAAGAGGCGTCCGTGTGCTGTGTGATGTCAGCGTACGTTAAACATACCCAGGTGGTCGAAAATACTCCGTAGCCCTCCACTACGACTCCTCCCTCTCCTTCTCCCTTTCCACTTTCACTCTCACCTTCCTCCCTTCCCTTACGGCGCGGTTGAGGTGTCCACAGAAAACAAGTGAGACAGTTACCGTGCCTTTCCCTTCCTATAAATCAATCAATCATCGCTCTCTCTCTCTCTCATTTATCACCTAGCAGCAGAGGCAAGTGATCTGCGGATGCCGTACAGTTGCCTCAGTTGGCGACTACTGCGAAAAACTGAGGAACGATTCGATAAGACAGATGCCCTGAAACTAATTCAGCAGTAACAAGACAGACTCGATAGGTTGATAAAGTAGGAAAATTGTACTGGTTTAATCATTGCTTAAACCTAGTGATACGAACGATGCTGTGAGTCTAGTCAAGGTAATCATTTTAAGGAGTCTTAATCACTGTAACACTGTCTTTTCAATCCGCGATTTTTTTTTTTTGATATTTTTTTCTTCTTTAAGTTAGGCTTTAGGGACATGAAGGTGCAGTATACTTTTGGGTGGACACCACGGAACGGTGTGCACCTACACATAATCAGGTCAAAGTCACGTTTTCATATATTTTTTTTTCTTTTCGGTTAGGTTTGGGGAAAGGAAGGCGCAGTTTATACTTTTGGGTGGACACCAAGGAATGGTGGACAGCTACACCTAACAAGGTCAAGGTCACACCATCTTTATGAAGGTCAAGAATCCAGAGTTTTGCAGGAACGGACGGCGCGTTATACTCTTGAGATAAACCAGGGAGGCCACTTGTATACAGCTGCCAGCTATCGGGCACAGCACAGACAATTTTTTTAAGATTAGCTAATCAGTAATTAAGATAATTTTTCTGATTTGATAACTATTGCCTTTAGACAATAAATTAATTTGCAAAGTTAGAGATCCCCTTCTGAAACCCCCCCTGCACTTATTTCCGATAAAGAAAGCCTCATGTGTACCTTTCTTTCCGAGCTCTAAAGAAAGCCCTCGAAATACAAAAAAAGAAAAAAAAAAGAAATGTGACTGGCGCATTCGCGCGCCATGATTGTGCTGCTCTCAACCAGGGCTTCAATGAACGAAATCAGCTGTGGCCGGGACTTCACGGCCCCGTTGCAGCGGCAGGCCGATATGTCTAGGATGGTTCCTTCGTCCGCTTCAGGCAGTCAGCGCGCGTGACGGTAATAGCTGCAGTGAGCTCACCGCGCTCGCTGCAACGACCGTCAACATATCAGCCTACCGCTGGAACTGAGCAGTCGAGTGACGGCCGCAGCTAATTTTGTTCGCTAAAACAACGAACGAAAGCTCGACAATCATGGCGCGCAAAGGCGTTAGTGACGTGAAATTGTATTTTTTTTTTGTATTTCGCGGGCTTTCTTTAAAGCTTGGAAAAAAGATGCACGCGAGGCTTTCTTCATCGAAAAAAAAAAAAAAATGGATTGAGGGTTTCAGAAGGTTGCCTGTAACTTTGCGACTCAAATTGTTCGTCTAAAGGCAATAGTTAATATATTAACTGTAAAAATATCCTAATTACTATTTAGTTATTTGCAAAAAAAGAAAATGTCTATGGTGTGTCAGGTCGGTGGCAACTGCATACAAGTGGCTTCTCTGGCTTACCTCAAATATTCTATTTTGTAACCCTTGACTAATTCTAGCTTGAACACCCTGTATATTAATTTATAGGATGTGAATGGCACAATATCTGTAATTTTCTATGTGAACACCTGAGCCACATGAGCCGCATAGCAACCCCCACCACTCCTCCGCTTGAAGGTCAAATCTGCTCGCTGATGATCTTGGTTCTTGCTAGGCAAGTGAGGCTTTCGCTTTAAAAGGCAACATGTCGTCTCGGGTTCCCGTTCATAACAGCAGAGCTGGCCTAGCCATTTCAGGAGTGCTTGTGGGCCAGCCGATGTAGATGGCATCGATCAAATGCAGCAACTGAATGAATACAGCCTCGTTCATCATGTTATAATAAGGCTACCAAGGTGTTGAGATGGCTTCTCAGACAATCATGACGCTACCCGGCCGGCCCGGCGAACTTGATCGCGTAATATGCGCCCACAGTGGCACAAATTAACAGATGCTTTCGTGGAGTTAGGCGGGGCGGAGGGAAAGAGACAGTACAGCTATCAGTGTCTGTATCAGTGTCGTTCTTGAAAATGCATATGCATCTTTTTTTATTTCTAGTAAAACATAACTTATGCAATGAAGCCGCCACTGCCTGGGCATTACGACACAGCAGCAATCCCAGGCTAACGAGTTAAACGAGCATTGATCTTAACAGAAAGAGCGCTGGTGCACAAAATGCACTTTGCTCTTTCTTCCTATTTGCCTCTTTCTCTCCCGTGTTTGGCCACAAAGAGTTGTGTCTTTGTTTTTTCTGCTTCCTGTGGTCGCAGAAACCGTGAGAGACAGGGTCGTGACAATAATCCTCGCCCAAGGGCGGCAGTGACTGGGCCCCGAGGTAAACTCTGTGGATGCCAGCCGGCGAACGCTAATGCCGAAAGTCCCACGGCGAGCGTTTTGTGTTGCTCGCTTGCTTTCCTTTCACAACGGTCGTTAGGTCTGCGCGCTATATAAGAATGGGCCTACTGCCAGGGCTTTTTGGAAGCCTGGAAAGCATTATGCCGCATGACGTCATATATACGGCCGATGGTTAGTGGCACTATAGGAGCGAAACAACGTTAAACATTTACCTTCTGGAAGATAAACCTTATATACTAAAAAAATCTACAGAACATACACATGCTGAAAAAACGTCCTGGAGATTATGCTACTTTCGAATGGCTACAGGTGATGAAGCATGGGTACACCACCGCTATCCACCGCTCCACAGACTCCAGAGAAATTACTTGTGCAAATGTCAGTTATAAATATCACGAGAATACAAGAGGCAAGTTATTGATGAAATTCATGAAACACGAGACGATGGTTGTGCATACCCAGTCTTCAATTACGAAGGCACTGAGTGAGCAAAAAAAGCGATGCAGCGTGGGAAGTCGTCGCGACGGGTATTGCTGCTCCACGGTAATTCGCGTGTTTACAAGTCTAGAAAATTACAAAGCACTGCCTGAGAAGAAAGCTTAATTATACACCTTCCAGAGCAGACATGGGATTCGTTGTTTTCTCTATATTCGTTAAATTGAAAATTTTGCGTGGGAAACAATTTCTTGATGGTATGGTCACCAAAGAAGCGGCAAACAAGGTTTCTGCAGAACTAAGGAGCCTCCGTTTTGTGTGATGGCAACCATAGGAGGAACCACAGTGCATGACGTCAAGGGAAATCATATTTAAACGAAGTAAGCACCATTACCGCGGAAACTTTCGCTCTCATAATCATGCGGGCAAATTATCAACACACCCTTTGCCACCCTTGTCAAGAAATAAATTAAGCATGAATTGTGGATGCAATTGGTGAACAAATTGAATCAGTCGGTTGCGTACTGCGCAAGAAAGAAACAAAGGAAATCAATTCCTTTTTTTTTTTTTTGGGTTTTGAGATCTGCAAAGTTGCTGATCATTTCGTAGATGCATTTTGCAGGTACGCATTTAATGAACGACGTTGAAAGACCTGAGAACCTGGATGTTCCCATTATATCAAGGAAATTTTGATAGGTATACAATTATCTCCCATCCCCTTTTATGATGTCACAGTATGGAATACCGTCATATCTATTTCATAGACTAACGAGAAAAGCTCTACGAGACAGCAAAGCCCCCTCTGAATGTAGCATGTGAGGAAGTTCAATGCCGACTACTAATGTTTTACATTTTCAGATTCCGCCGCTTCGAGGTGTTTCCATAGGTAATACGTTACGAGAGAAAGTGCCCTCTCAGGCAAAACAAATTACAGGACTGAGCTTAAGTGTGCTAAAAGCGGGAATGGTGAAGGCTACTTTTCAGGACTGTTTTAACTGCGACGTCATTGGCACCCCTACAATTATCATCGTCACTATCGCTACTATCATCCTTATCACTAACTGATCGTCATTTTCGTCGCTACTGTCATCTTCACGCTAGAGAAGGAGAATTGCAATTTATTTTCCACGAGCTCGGAGGGGAATAGTGGTTATCTTGACGCACGACCAGTGACTCAATACTTAATGAAGCCAGTGTAAGGTATTATGAAGTTATAGAACTTTCGGATCCAGTAGCTCACTGAAACTTTAGTCATTAAAATAATTTTAGTCTTGTTAGCTCAGTCGAATACGGCTGAGGGCTCTTCTGTAAATATATATTCTGAGTGCATTAAAGAAAAAGTGGACTGTTATACTTCAATGTTAAAAATAATTGACCGACCTTTTATGCCACATATCTCATGGGTCAATGCTTGCTCGCGCGACAACATGCAGTTTGTTTTTGTTTTTGGTTTATATATATATATCAGCAAAGTGTGGCATGCGATGCCGGTTTTTAGCTGGATAAGGATAAGTATACAAAAGATACACATACTAGTATTTAAATTTTTTACCTGGGCTTTAAGTTATGAGAAAAGTCGAACGAACTTTTTATCCGCGTAGGCAATGGTGGATTGTCTCTGTCTCACCTATTTTCGCGCCGACTTGTCGGCCATTTCTACGAGACGTGGATCATCATTTTCTACGTACCGTTTGTCAATTACGCTTGGAAAGAGTTTTGCCAATGTTCGTTGTGTCTATTGCTTGTCACGTCACTGGCGGAACCCATATTATATTCGTAAAATTGTTCAAGCAACGCAACACGCTTTCTATGCACCGGATTCTCAATGAAATATTTAACAAATGTCGCCAGAAGACGGCTGCATTAATATCGTATTGAAATAGTCTTGCCTATCATTATACTCTTGCGGGCCGAGGCAAAAAGTCCTAAAACGTGTGAAAGAAATGGCTGTAAAGCTGGCTGTGAAAACGCTATTTTTTAAAATTGCATGTGGGGGTCCTGCCTGTGAAGACATGGATGGCGGAAAAAGAAATGTCTGCTCCATGGGGTGTGAAGTGTCTTCTTTGTAGAAAGCTGGTGACTGTTGAACATGTGTTTATAGAACGGTGGGATGCGGTTTTCTTTTGGGATGCCCTTCAGCGAACTTTGCACAAATAATTCCACTTAAGCACCAATGGGATTCGGTTACTAGCAGCAGAAAATGGTGACGATGTTCCACATGAAATGATAATGTTGTTAGGCTTGCACAGCGTCTGAAAACACCGAATGGCTGTTCGCCATGCTGATCTTCATATCAGACGTAACCGAGAGTATTTTGGGGATTCTGTCCTACTGATAATTCTTTCTTTGAAAACTCAGTCATGTGTACCTGAGTTTATACACGAATTGCAATAAGTGAATAATTGAAACTTTGTGTAATTACATGCGTTGCATTTAAAGCTGCTCACATGAAAGCAGCCAGCTTTTTAAAATTTTATAATTAGGTTTTTTTATAGTTACACGTATTTCCTTAAACCAGCTCATTTTTGAAAAGCCAGCCATCCTGTAGTTTTTACGGAATAAAGACAAAAAGACAAAAAAAAAAAAAAAAGGTGGAGTATTGGTGTGCGCGCTCAGATGGGCATCGGGAGATAGGAGTTCGATTACTGGTGGAGACAGATTTCTAAGTGTCAGTTCTTGCCAACATTACATGCAGATATTTCATGAGGACATTTCATGAAGACATATCAGGCGGACATTTCTGTCTACACTGCCCATGAACCAAGAAAACTTTAATAGCCACTGAAGGCTGTCGGTTTCCGAATCGAAAGACAGAGGTACTACTGAGTTAAGGGGGGACGAGGGTCTTAAAACTAACTTTTTTAGTTATGGCTAGAATCTCACGAAACTTTGCACACAGATGTGGTTTTCTCTCCTGATTTCAAAAATGTAATTACAATTGAGCTGGTGGTATTAGATCAAAAGTTATCTAACAAAGTCAAGAGCATAATTAGTGAATTTCTTACGCAGCTTTAATGAACTTTCTCATTGCATTTCGTTGCTTTTAATTACATAGATTGATAGCCGAAGTCTTCCCATACCCGATGACATCCTTCGTTTTCCTCAAAAAGACATGTCATTCTCACATATTATGGTGAGAGTAAAAGGCTGCATTATTTGAAACGAACTCATTAAGCTAATCTAAAATTGACATTTATCCATTGCCTAAACTAAAAAACTAAAAATGTCATCGGGTACTTCATTTCTCTCTGAAGAAAATGGTACCAAAGTTATTTGTGTGAACTAAAAAGAAGTTATCAAAACCCTGCGTAAGACTGTAGAGATTGACCAAAAATATGAAACTGAGAAAACGGCATTTGAAGTTTGACCACATATTATAACTTGAACAATCAGTAGCCTCACTGTGATATTTCTCACCAAAAATGGCATGCTCTTCCCATTTCCAAAACTGTCTTTGGATTTTGAATATGTCAACTAAAACTGAAACTATCACCATTACCCATGGCCAAAGTAGTGTATGCCATTAGGAAATCAGCAAAATTTTTTGACATGCAATATTATTTTAATGGCAATTTGAAAAAATCTCGATAGAGTGATGTAAGTGTTAGATCACCCCCTGATCTTTTCAATATGACTGCAGTGGTGCTAAATTTGTCATTGTCACTCGGCGACAATGTAGAGAAAAAGCACAGTAAGGCTGAGTGCAGTGTCCAGAAACAGCACTGAGAAAAACGTATTTGCATTTTGAGACAACCTTTAACTTTTGCTACACTGCAGCTATGGTAATATAAATGGAATCGTTGTGAGGCTTTGTTCTTTATGAGGAAGGCTATATACTAAACATATAACAGTACCCTCCCCAAATACTGGTAAAAGCTTGCCACAAAGTCTAAATATACCGCCACTAGAACCAGCGGGAGAAGCTTTATTTACAACTTCATATGCCTGTGGTAGTGCCCTTCAAGGCAAACAGATACTCAAAATTGCGATAAAACGGTCTTGCAATATTAATAAACCTGCACAAAGTTTAAGGCTGAAGCACAGCGGCATACTAGAATGACCTAATAAATTGGCTAATGTTGTAGAACGAAAAATTGCTACTTTGCTGTACAGCGCATGCAGGGCCGCACGCCGAGTCCCTTGCTGGAGCTAAAGTTCGAACTTTCACACCCCTTGAGCGCAGCGACGCGATTACTTAGACAATGTAAAAAAAAAAAAAAAAAAAAAAAAAAAAAAATAAAAACGAAGCCGTCCGCGGAAAATGAACGCGGGCAACGGCGCGATGTCAGGCTCGCCTGTCGTCTGAGGCGACGCGATAAAAAAGCAACGAAGTGGTAGCGTCGGTGAGGACCATGAGTATCAGCTGAACAGTTAAATATATCGATGCTATCTTTGATGCCTCTGAACCGCTCGCAAACGATTGTATGCCGCCGGACGTGCTGCAGCTAGGTCGAGCATACGCCGCGCGACCCTTGCAGCGCGCCGCCGCACTCGTTCTTCGACGCGCACTCGCTAGGCGCTTCCGTTTTCAATACACTCCTGATACGGCTACGTCTACCGAGCTACGTCTAAAGACCAGCACCGGCTGCTGGAACGACTGATAACGATCGCTAAAACGCATCATAAACGAGCGAAGCAGCACCCGCGACGAAAAACGTTAAAAACAAACAAACAAAAAAAATGGCGTCAGTCGCGCTGGCCAATGGGAAGCGCGAGACGAGGGGCTCGCTTCGCTAGCGCGCGCTCCAGCCAATCAGCGGACCGGAAACGGCTTTCGGAAAACCCGCGACGGTGGTCGTTCTGTTTGAGCGACGTCATTTGGAGATGTCGCAAAATGCGCACAAAGAAACAAGCTTCAAAACAAGTCCAAGATGGCGGCGGCCAGCCGGCTGCTTCACCCGCGGCGCGCGCGGGAAGTTCGAACAATTTTCACCCCTTTTTTGGCCATTTCGAGGCTCCCGTGGCGTTTTAAAAGTCGATTTTACCGCATTTCCCGATCGAATTCAGTGTTGATATTTTGAAGGCTAGTGCTCAAAGGTAAAGACATTCCGAAAATCCATTTTTCTCAAAATCAATTTTTCGCCCATTTTTGACCAGTTTAAGACCCGCGTCCCCCCTTAAATAATGCTCCCCGACAAACGCAGCATCACAGCCGCGACAACTGAAGACAGCGTAGAAGTACAGAACTCTCCATCATACGCATACTGATCGCCACAGAATAGTACGCAGCGCTGGTAGGGACCCAGCTTTTCGCGCAGTTTTAGAAACAAAGTACTTTTCAATGAGCCTTATTCAATCCTTGAGCCAATTATTCGAAACTTATTCGGAAAGTCCACACCATAGTAGACTTGGTTCGAATAATTCCATAAATACACCGTTTGATTACTTAGAAAGATGGTATATATGGAAATTGGTTCACCATTCGAAAATTTCGAATATTCGCACCCCCGTAGTTGTTTCTCTAAGATTCCATTAAGACCACTGAGATATTACAGTTCCGCCATCGCAGCAGCCTTTTGCGCTGCGTTTTTGTTTTTTGAATAACGTTGTTTATTGCCTCAGGGCCTGAAGGAATATGTAAAGCGACGTTGTTGTTTCTTGGATACTGGGACATAACCACATGCTTAACTGGCCGCGCCCCTCGTGACGTGCTTTTGCTTTCGTCGTCTCCATCGTCTTCCATTCGTTCGTGCAACTTATCACGTCCACAGCCATTATACATCGGGCACCACCTCACCTCTACAGCAATCACCTAAGGCCATCACCTCGGCAACCACCACCTAAACTCATCTACACAACCCCACCGTCACCTCTATATATACCACAAGCCAACAGCGACCTTGATGAAACGTAACCTGAACCCACCATCCCGACAGCAACCCCCGGCAACCGCTGTGGGCAGGGGAAATGAGCTATCATTCATTGGCTAGCGCAGAAAGATCTTCTCAATCCCTCCAGTTCGTTTACCTTCATATTATCGAGAATTCAATTTATTTACCTTCTCCCTAGCGTACGCCCCGCTTTGGTTACGGCGCTCGACTACTGTGCCTAAGGAACCAATCCCGGCCTCGGCAGCCGCTTTTGGGTGGTGGCGAAAATCTAGGCGCCCGTGTGCTATGCGATGTGAGTGTACGTTAAAAAATACCAGGTGGTTGAAATTTTTTGGAGCCCTCCACTTCGGAGCCTATCTCAGCCTGAGTCGCTTTGGGACGTTAAACCGTTGTCGTGACGCTGGGGCTATGTCGACCCGGCCTTCACTTGGTAGCGTGCAGAGACTCCGGGTTGAAGAAGGACTGAATCTTCGAAGTTGGTAAAATATGTACAAGCAGGTTTACTGGCACTTTGAGAAAACGTATTTACAAGAATATTTACATGAAAAAGAAGGGTACATCAGCAAAATGACAAGCGTTAAGAGTTCATAGCGAGAAGCGACTGGATGAGCCGTTTACCCAGGGCCCAGAGCGACATTTCGTGCTCTGCAGCGTCCTTAAAACCCCCTATGTCCAGCCCCTCTCTGAAGATGCTGACCAACCAAATCCAGGGCACGCCCCTCAGGTATCGGCATCCAATCGAACACATCACTGCACTGATGGTCTGAAGCACTGACTGGTCCGGCATTCATTCGTTGGGCGTGATCACTTGTTGGCGGGAAAAGCTTGGGAACGGCGAGGAGAGGAGGTACATTTCTATTCTTCAGCAAAGAAACCACAGGCTGGTTCTGACAAGTGGTTTTACTTCTCAGAAACCCGAGTGCACGTGGCGCCGCATCCGCTCCCAGCATTGTCCGTTTTCGACAATTGCAAATCTTTCCTGCATTCCTGGGAAATCACTTAATGGCTGTATGCGTCATGCTCCTTTCTTGTCCTGCACGTCAGCGGACATGTCACTCTGTCGTCTCCTTTGGAAAGTAGGCATTCCTCACTGGACGATAGGGCTTATCGACTGGAAGGGTGAACAAAAGAAAGAAAGCACTTCCTGCATTTCCCGCAGGGGGACGTTTCTTTGTGTTTTTCCAGACGTTCTCTTGGCAGGGTCAATTTGGCATTTGCAGAGTGTCCACAAAGCAAAACAGGCTTACAAAACAGGATTCCTGGAAACAGGCTCACTTAGAGCCATTGGACCATCACCACATATTCACAGCACTTATCCATGCCCACAGGCGAACAATAGAGCGCGCAAATGCGGATGCTTGGTCGTAACACCGTACAAATCAGACAAACCAAACCATCTCCATAGCGTATATGCATCATACAGTAGACGGCAGTGCTCTCTTGATAACTCCAGCAAACTTGCAATCGCAATGCCCTACTCTCCTAAAAAATAATAATAAAAGAAAGAAATCGAAGGCAACCCATAATTCTCAATATCGAAATATAAGTACCGTATGTGCGATTTTAAAATCGCTGCGACGCTGTTCCGTGTCTAGACCACTTTTCCATGAGGCGCTAGCTGCTCGCTTTGTTGTCATCAAGCGGCAGAAGAGCTTTAATCACCTTAGAAAAATGCAAAACGCAGTGGGATATGATGCAAAATTATGCAGGATATTAAACTTAAAAAAAAAAAGCGGGCTTAAATTTATTTCTCTGAAGCGCGGCAGTACGCGCGTTTCTTCTTAAGGCTCCAGGTGATCCATTGCGTGAGGCGCTTTGTATAAACGAAGCACTCGTGGACATGGTCGCTGTTCATCGGTTTGTGTGAACGCGATCGAGCGGGCATACGCAGGAACACGCCTATACCACGTGCCATGTCGGCATGCAGACAAAGGCCACTCACGCTGGGAGTCAAGGCTGCTGGCTATTATGCGCCTCGATGGTGCAACTGCCAGATGATGACACCGGGCGTCATTCGTTTCCCGCCACACACAAGGCAAATCTCGAGAGAACGCGGTGTTTCCGAATTATACTTCCTTTCATGCAAATCATTCGCGGCCACTCTGTAATCTAGCGTGTAATTCAGAACGCAAGCGGAGATCACATGTATGACACACCGTCACTGCTGTAAAGAAAAAAAAAAGTTATTGAAGTCAACTCCCGCTAGAGGGATATGGAAAGTAATGACGGAAGTCTCGGCACCAGCTTGAAATATTCATTCATGATTCATCGCACGCATTCAGAGCGGGTGCAATGGTGTAGTGTGTGTTCATGGTTGTAAAGAGGATAAGCGTGAAGCCTCACACGGAAATCTGATCGTCGGCGCAGTTTCACGCACTCCACTGGTGAATATATGGCTGATTTCCGTGGCTATCAACTTGTCATTTTTTATTAAAAAAAAAATAACCACCAGCATTGCGGATTCTGTATTGCATAAGCCCTGTTTGGTTGATTATTGACTCGAGGCCAATTTTACTGCGTTTTCTTGTTGCTCATTACAGCTTGAAATAGGTAACATTAATATGAAATGATGTGGTCATCATCGGAAGTGCAGCGGCTAATCTTATTAACCATCAAATTGCTTAAAATAATGCGTGAGAAATAAATGGTCAAAAGCCCAGAATGTTGGGCACTTTCTGATATAGTTTTAAAGAGGTAGAGACTTCACATTCTCTTACTGCATTTCCGCTTAAGAATTATTTGAGCAAGGTACGTTCCTGGGCGAGTTAGTTAATCAGAATTATTTGAGCAAGGTACGTTCCTGGGTGAGTTAGTTAATCATTGTCCGAGGAAGAGCGCTAGCACACGATGAACAAGGATGATGTGGACACACATGTGAGCTGTGTGTGTCAGAGCTCATGTGTGTGTGTCCGCCTCATCCCTGTCCGTCGTCTGCTAGCGCCCTTCTTCTGAGAATTAGAATTATTTGTAAGAAATGAGTCAACATGTATCACCGCATGAAATACATTTACATTACAGTCAAATATTTATAATTGCGTTTTTTTTTTCTGCCTCAATCGTTCAGTTTAGGTCGCAGGTTGCTGAATGAAGGTTCCAACTTCACAAAATATTATGAGATCACGTGAAGGATACAAAAGCTGCGATGTATTCGCTTTGTAGTTTTAATTGAGGCACAATTTTACTCTAAGCTGCTCCAGAAGCCGGAACGCGAGTGACATGGAAAAACAGCTATTATAATGCACTTTTTATGGCCTTCACGCAATCTCATACTATCTTGTGAAGTCGGAAATTTCGTTCGGAAATCTAAACCGAAACAAACTGTGCGGCAGGTTATTTATTGAGCGTAGGCGAATATTTCTCCTAGTGATATATGTTTACTAATATCCCAGCCATAATGCTGGAGCAAAAATGCTGTAATAACCTTAAATAAAATGTAAGTTACTTGCAGTTTCAAGTTCGGCGTTTCTCTCTGTACGTGGGGGTAAGGGAGAGCCGCGTCAGGCGAAAATGAATTGCCTTTTGTACCGTCATCTTAGACAAACCTTGTCGAAATAAAACGTCACTTCACTTCACTCCATAACCATTTAACACTATGCTACTGTACGTAGTTGGTATAGGTTGAAGTATTTACCTCAGGGGAGATTATTCACGTGCTGAACATGAATTAAACTATATCTGTGCATATTAAACTCTGGTACATGCACTATCGTGGACAAAAGTCACCATGGCGAGCAAAAAAGCAGTATGGGCGCATTAGTGCCCCGTTTACCGACAATCATCTGAGGACACTATCAAATGATATCGTTTAGATCAGTGAGAATTAATCTAAGTGATGTAATCTGATAGCTATAGTGCATCGTTTTCTTAATAACAAGATAGTTTTATTGACATAATGTCTTTAGATAGAGATGCTAGCGCGATTCTTGAGTGTTACAACACCTCCCGCTGTGCCTCATATTTCCTGTCATCATCATCATCACCATCATCACCATCAACATCGCTATTTCGTATTTTGCCTCATGACAACAAGAGAGAAGTGTGCCACATAAATCGCTTGATCTTTGTCTTACGCCATTTTTTATTAGTGGGCGCTTTAGGAGTTCAATCCACCAATGGAAAACTCGATATAAAGCGTAGTAGATATTACGTCATCATCACCAGTCTATTATAATAGTGTTTCTTCTGGAAGACAAATGCTTATCTAATTAAGATAAGTTTAAATTGCTCCACAATAGTCTGACTTGAAAAGGTAATATAATTCCGATTAGGAAGAGTACATATTAATCAGACAGGCGGAATTTATAGAGAGCTTTTGACTGTTTGTTTGCAGGAGCTATTCAGACACACTTATTGGAAACAGTTTGGGATAAAGGTTAATTAGTGAAGGATACATCAGTAACATGGGAATTGTAGATGACGTTGCGTTACTAAGCGACTCAGGAGACGAAATGAGTTGCATGTTCAACAGGCAAAGCAGAGCGATGGGTCTGAAAATTAATGTGCAGGAAACTAATGCTGAACAGTATCATAAAGAGACAGCACCTTACGCGGGATAGCCAGGCACTGGAAGTGGCACAGGAATACGTCTACTTATTTCCGCGAAAGGGAAATAACTAGAATAAGGTTGAGATAGAGCGCATTTGGATCATTCATGGCAACACACCAGTATATTCCTCAAGAATGAATGAATGAATGAATGTTTATTCCGCTTTGTCGTACAAAAAGCGCGGGTGACGAAAAAAAAAAAAAGCGGTTCGCAATTACCGCCTGACGGGCTTCGCCACCCGTAAAGTCAACAATGAATAGCAGCGGCAGTTTGTGCGATATAAAATGAACAATTCACGCTGTACAAAACAAGACAGTGCTATGAAACAAGAAAAACTATACAATGACAAGGAAAACAGTAAAAAAATACGACAGACGCATTTCTTATATATACAAATCAGTGAACGTTTCTCGGAGGAAAGAAAAAGTCATTTTGTTTAAGTTGCTATAAAGAAAAGTATTCAAACATAGTGGCAGTATATATTTTAACATAGCAAAATCACAGTTTGTTCTACACCTGGGTACCTCAAACATTTCAGGGTTTCTTGTAGTATAGGGCGTGTTGTGTGGCACCAGGCGTACAATACGGGACAAAAATGGGTCATTTCGTTGCGGTATGCTTTTTATAAAAAACAAGCAGACCTGTACTCGAACAGCTTAAGGACTGAAATTATTTTGTATTTTATCCGTATGGGACGGGTTGGGGCCGTCATAGGAGGAATTTGTTATAACGCGTAGCATTTTCTTTTGCAGAATAAAAAGCTTTTGCAAATTGGACAAATGCAGTACCTTAATTAGTAGAAAAATAATACATAATAGAGGTCAAGTTTTTCTTTCGTTGGTAGAATATATTTAATACGAGAGATTATATTTATGAATTTAGAAAGCTTAGTGGAGACCTTGTTTATCTGAGTATCCCATGCCTTTGTGGGTGTAAAATCTATGCCAAGTGATGTGTATGATTGGACATATTCGACTCTTCATTATCATCATCATCATCATCATCATCATCATCATCATCAACCTGACTATACCCACTGCAGGGCGAAGGCCTCTCCCATATTTCTCCAATTAACCTGATTCGGTGCTAGCTGCATCCACTTGACCCCTGCGAACTCCTTAACCTCATCCGCCCACCTAACTTTCTGCCGTCCACTGCTACGCTTTCCTTCCCTTGGAATCTAGTTTGTTACCCTAAGCGACCATTGGTTATCCTCTCTTCGCACTACATGCCCTGCCCATGCCCATTTCGTCTTGTTAATTTCCACTAGAATGTGAGTAACTTGAGTTATTCCTCTAATCCACTCTGCATGCTTCCTATCTCTTAATGTTACCACTGCCATTTTTTGTTCCATAGCCCTCTGCGTTGTCCTCAACTTGAGTAGAACCCTCTTGGTTAGCCTCCACGTTTCAGCCCCATAGGTGAGTACAGGCAAGATGTACCTGTTGTATACTTTCCTCTTGAGCGATACCGGTAAGCTGCTAGTCATAACTCGCAGATTCGACTCTTGAGCCACCGAAAAATATAGGTGGCGCATTCCCTACTAGCCTGCCCTTAGCATGAAATATTATTGCCGTTGTTTTTAATATACAGTATATACAGGTATAACAGTATCTTTCCGGTGCTCACCCATGAGGCAGAAACATGGTGGCATTGCTGCGGCGGTCGAGTGCGCCGTCTAAACTGAACGTGGTGTTGTGCGCATCGATCCGAGACGTGCTGCTGAGTGCCTGCCTTAGCGTATTGTGTTTATGCGCAAGCACTCACTCGGCGACGGCAATCATGTGAAGTGTGCCGAGATGGCAGGCATATAATCTATTAACATACATGTTCCAGTAACTGGACCGATAATAAATTTTTTTTTTTCAGTATTTCGGAAGCTCTCGCCATGTTTACTTCTTGTCCTGCCACCTCTACCTGCTAATAGCGGCCGGAATAGCAAGGCTAACGAAAAGTATTCAATTGAAATTGAGGACAACACAACCGAACATAGAAAGTAAAATGGTAAGTGTAACTTGAGGAGACATGAGAAGAGCGAAGTGTATCGTAAAACTAACACGAGTTAATGATATTCTACTTGAAATCAAGAATAATGAACTGACAGGAGTAGAACATGTAATAAGAATGCATGAGTAGCAATTACCCCTAAAGGTAACCTGGTTTCCAAGGAAAGGTAAGTGCAGCAGCGAGGCGACGAAAGTTAAATGAGATGACGTGGTTGGGAACCTTGCGGTGATAACGTGGCCGCTGTTGGCTGGTAACTGAGGCTAATGGGAGATGCATTTATAATGTATCGATCAAGTGTCGTGAAGCTGGCGGTGGTGGTGAGCCCTCTACTAAGTCAGCTGCATGGTCTATCGAGATGTCGCACATATATCAGTATGGATTACTTTAAAAGGCATTATATTACGTCCGCCTTTCTAAAGGTGCAAGATTTCAACGAGCATGCCAATTGAATAGTCATATCACTTCACTGCGATTGCCTCTTCTCCCCTGAGTGTATCATATTGTCCGGGCTTTGCGGATGATTGAGTTTTATACAGGCAAGGCTCGCTACTAAGTTCATTGCAATTCGTTTCTGTCTTTTCGAGTTTAGCGGCAATTCCTATACGTTTTCTTGAAATTAAAAGCTAGTTGCTCCTTCATGGTCTCGTCCTCCGTGAACCTTGTTTTCGGCTTTTCTTTTAACAACACTTTTTTCTCTCTTTGGTTCACAGCGCGGAAACTGGTGATGACAAAGTGCTCGCTCTCCAAATATCACTGGCTAAACCGCAGCTAGCCCTTGCAAAACATTTAAAATATGTTCTAATGATTATATACTATTGCGCATTTTATGTGCAAAGAAGCTCTTGAGGGTACAGGCACACGAGTGCGTTCAACATGTGTAATCGTTTAAAATGTGACCAGCACTGAAGAGGCGACCGATAGGAAATGCAAACACCGAAGAACAAACATGCACCGCGAGGTAGCCCAAGTTGAGGGGGAATTATACATATGTTGAAAATTATTTTGTAAATAGCCTTTGCAAGTGTTTATTTCGCACTCATATGTGTATATACGCTTCTGCTGTTGCGACACTGCCATTACAATAAGGTTTCATTTCTTTTTTTTTTCTCTTTTCCTCGTGCTCCCATTTGCTATAGCTTACCGTTGAAGATTTTCTGAGGATTTTGTTTTCTGCAATTTCATCCCAAATGAAGCTTGCCAAAATGCCCTTACGGTGCTGGAAAACTTTGCCGGAGAAGCAGTAACAATATACCGCAAGCTGAATGAATCTGTCGCTTTGGAAGTAATCGGCTACGTTCTGAGACTCTTCCGTTTCAGTAACACCATTTCACCTGAAATCCGCACGAGGTTGCTTATTCGTGCAGCGCTCCTCCACGTTACAGTATAGTGCAAAATTCGCCACCAGTTCCTTTATGAAGAATACATCACACTAGGAGCTGGTTTTTGGTGCGGTAGCAGATACGTAGTACGTGTCCGGTGCCACTGCGTATTTGTGTCGCGCGCACTTGCTTTTGTGACACCTAGTTCCTGCACCATTTTCCCTGTATTGCTAGCCGCACCAGAACCCAGGTCAGTACTGACCGATTACTCTCTGCACGCAAGCGACGACACGTCGTCTAGAATGCCAGCTGTGCAAAGTTAATTAAGGCAATCAGCGAGACAACAACCGGAGTCAGGTATAAAGAGAATATGCGCGAGTACTTATCTCCCAGTATGCAGAATTCAGGACAGTGGATTACAGTATTTCGATGAATCCCAGCACAGCAACGAATGACAAAGGCTAAGAAAATTGCACGCACTATAGCAACTATATATATCGCCACGTGGATGGGGAGACGTAACTAGCAGGGGGTGAGTACGAGCGATAAAGAAAAACAGATAACGAGAGGGGAACGAGCAGTAACGCGGAGACGACGGATGCGTCAAGGTCAATTACCGATCTACATTTCGAGCACGCAAGGAGAGACGAGGCCAGTGGCCGCTGCTGGACGAAGCGCACATTGCACGCAACGTGCGCGACGCGCAGGGGAACGCGAGAGGTGAGTGAGAGAGAAAGAAAAAGGGCGCAACGAGATGTTGGATAACGGGCGCTGGACAGCCTGAGGTTATCGTCTGCGGAGAATGGCAGTGGATAAGGAAAACGTACACAGAAGATGAACTGACGCGACAAGAGGCACGCGCAGTTATTCAAATCACTGTAACTGTACAGAGTGACATTATTTGGAAAGAATGCATTCAGCCGTAACCTAATTAGAATAACTAACGGGCTTCATTTTTGCAAAAAAGGTTAAAAGAAAGCCGAGGCGTTCCTCTATCCTGCCCCGCCATCTTTTCTGTGGAATATAAGCGAACGCTACAGTAGAAAAAAATCAATTTATTCTTTTTGGCCTAAATGAAAGCGATAACCTTCAAGTCGATACTTCGTATAAGTAGGAGCTGGCGACCACTGCGCGAGAGCTGCACGTCGTTTTGCAGACGACACAGTGCACATATTGAGCTAAAACGGCGCCTTATGTTGTTGTTGTTTTGGCTGTAGGAAGAAGGAAAAGAAAATGCACCGGCCTGCTACTGGCTCTGTAGCTGAGCCACCTCCGCTGCCTCGTGCGGACAGAAGAGAAAATAGATAAGAAATAAAAGGAAGAGGGAGATAAAGACGCGCGCCGCAACAACAGCCGTTGTCCACCACCTAAGCGGTGGCGGGTGCAATGACGGCCTACAACAGATAAAAGTTCGGTGGCTGGCTAGGCCCGCCGCAAGTGGCGTTGACCTACCGCCCCAGCCTCGTAGGGCCAAGAACCCTTATAGGAGCTTAGTGACCTGCTGCCTACGCTTTCTTTGTTTTGTTTTTTTTTTCGTTTATGGTGGGGCCAAGAACCCTTATAGGAGCTTAGTGGCCTGCTGCCTACGCTTTCTTTGTTTGTTTGTTTTTTCTTTTATGGCAAAGTCTTGATGGTTTGGTTTGGTTTGTGGGGTTTAACGTCCCAAAGCAACTCAGGCTATGAGAGGCGCCGTAGTGGAGGACTCCGGAAATTTCGACCACCTGGGGTTCTTTAACGTGCACTGACATCGCACAGCACACGGGCGCCTTGCTTTTCGCCTCCATCGAAAAGCTGCCGCCGAGGCCGGGATTCGATCCCGCGCCCTTGGGAACAGTAGTCGAGCGCCGTAACCACTCTGCCACCCCGGCGAGGTCCAAAGCCTTGAACTATTCTCGTTTCAGCCGTTTATTGCGGATCTTATGGCTGCTCTTATAAGTTCGATATATCTGCTGGATGAGGACGACCCTGCCCTCATCTTTAAACAATTCCTGGCACTTTGATGTGTCGCAGGGATTCCACTACACGTTGCCTAAGAGAGTGCCAACCAGCAAGAATGCTTTCAACCAATTAAGGCTACAAGCCGAAAATAAGGCTGCGAATAACAGCTGGCGAGATAATGAATGAGATACTCCAAAAGTTACCCGGCTAGCGGCATCCGTCAAATAATGCTACTTTGCCGGGCTGCCAGCTGTCCAGCGCGCCCTTCAGGACACTACCGCGACTGAAATACCTCTCCACAAAATAATAGTCAGCAGTAAAGTACCCATTTCTTGTTCTGGTTTGAAAGGTTGGTTCCCGAAAAGATGAATGGCATCGCGAGATAAGCCGGTAAGCCGTGAAAGGCACAGCGACGCCAATAAGCAGAGCGTTTCATATTCATCGCTGCAAAGTGCGCACTGCATTCCTATATTTGTTTTATATCTTACAGTCAATACAATATAGAGTCAGCACAGTCATGGCAAGGAAATAAGAAAGGACTCGTTTCGGTTGCCCACGTATGTACGTAAAAGATAACTGCCACTGAAAGCACGGAAAATATAGCTGTACGCCGCTTTATTTTCACCATGGTGGTGTTCAGCAGAGGAAATAAATTGCGTAGAACTTTTAAACAAATAATTCTACACAAAGCAAAAAAGGTAACCGCATAACGAGTGGATCCTGATCCAACAACTTAGGCGTGTCACGTAGTGTGACACCAACCAACCTACGGCGGCAACTGCCCCGGTGGCTGTGGTTGACCTTCCTCCTGTTTTCTGAAAAATCTTGACTAACTTACTTGCCTCCTCTTACCAACACTCGCATAAATACGAAATATTCCCTTGAGTTTTCCTTGGTTTAACGACTATTGCTTTCGCAGAAGCAATGAGTGACTGCAAGAACACAAAGCATGGCGGATTTGTTTGTTTCTTCTTTCCAAGCCTGCTGCAGGCAGGAGGCGTGGTGCTCGCCTTTAAAATTCCATGTGATGAGGGAACCACGTAACAGAGTTGCACCGGGGTAAAGAAACCGCGCAAGGTCACTTGATGTGCCAAGTATGTCCGAATGCTGCATGGCCGTATCACGTGAATACAAACGCAAAAGGAAACGAGTGCGCATATATTATCTTGCGTATCGTGCCTCTAACACGCGCACGTGTCTGTCTGGTCGTCCCCACTGTGTCTGAGGCAGCATTCTGTTCTTACAGGTTCAGCGCGCACTGCGGTGCTCAGGCGCATACATTTCTGCAAGTTGCGAGCTGTTTTCGGAAACATTGCAGTAACGTTAATAACACGAGAGGAAGTAACAGAGAGGCATGATTCGTGACACCTGATTTCCTTCATACACAGCAGAGTACTCTAATAAGTGCGAACACAAAGTATATTGCAATGGTGACGCTGAAGCCAGGTCTCTCCGATGAAATACCGAAATGAAGAGAGGGCGACGACACGGAAGGAATCCCATGTATCCCCGCGCACATGCTCGCCCGGTTCATAAGTCGGAGAAGAGTACGACATATTCGAAGCGTGAGAGTAATTTGTTATAAAATAGCTAGAATTGCATTGACATGGATTGCGTTTTGCAAGTACGCTCAAATTCGAAATAAAAGCTTACATGTGCCCTTCTAGAGGAACGCATATTGAAGGGTTATATTTTTCAAGCACTCATCTGTTGGGCAAAAACTCGTAGGCGGACGAAACAGCTTCAGTTTAATTCCAAACAGCCGCATACAGCTGACGAAAAGAAAGCCGTAAGCGTCACAATAAAAAAACGCGGAAAGATCGAGCAAGCTGTGCCACAAACGAGAGGAACGCTACACTGTACCTGAAATCAAGAAAAAGAGACGGATGTGGGAAGGGAAGGCAAGCGTACGAGCGAGAGTCAAGCCTAGCAATGAAGTAACACAAAGTCAGGTGGGCCAGTGGGATTCTGAAGATTATAATGACATAAGTAAACAAAAAAAGAAAATTCTTGGACAGTTTTGAGGCAGTAGGACGCATTTCCTCATGCATGCAAGCAGAAAAATGTACGCGTGATAGGCAACCAGGCACTTTGCCAAACGACTCTGGCACAGGTAATAAATGTCTTTTGAAACGTCGAACGGCATCTTGATACGCCTTGGCGTGACCCGCGCGCCGAAGTAAAAATAGCGTTCAGCGGCGTAAGGGGCCGTCACGGCATATCCATACCTTGTTGCTGCTGCCCCGTAGTCGCTACCTGTCGCCGTAAACGTTTACAATTGCTCAAGAGGACAAATGAGCGACACAACCGGTTGCATTGTTGGCGGTATTCAAGTGTTGGAGTGGAAGCATGGTTGATCGGGCATACGGCATAGCCTTTATGTCGAAACATTCCTATTAGCACCCGAGTAATGCAAGACAGGGACATAGAAAGGTGAAGAAGCTGAGCTGAAGGCCTACAGGCTCTTATATCCTCGACGCGATGGCCGGGGCTTTCAGCTGGATGCTTCGAAGGTGAATCGCGACTTGAGCTTGGCACTTAGGTTGCGACGGAGCGAGCCAATGGCCGTTCATTTGCATTCAAACGTTGTTCGAGCTGTCAAAGTTGGTGTTTATAAAGGATCCTCCGTGCCGGGCCTGCCATTGTTCCTGCGTAGCTTGTCCTATAAGTACAGTGCATCGCCATATAAGCTGGAACGCGAGAATCACGCCTATAGGCGGCCAATTCTAAAGTGTCTAAAAATGTTAACATCTGTTTAGCAACAATTCTCACCTTGCTGCGGTAATCGCAATAAAGAAAAATAAACAGATGAATGTAGCTTAGAAACTTGCCTCAAATATTGCAAATGTACTAACGAACCGACAACAAAATGAAAACGACTGCATGCCTTACACGTTTCTACTTTAAATCTAGATACGCATTTGTGACAGTTTTATAACTGAATACTTCGCTAGGTCCTCCAACCAGAAACATATGCATCAAGCTTGTATACTCTTGTTGAAAGTATACACTAAAGATCATTAGGGTTTAAGTATGGTTTGAACCTATGAGCGAAAGCTCTATTAAGCGCGATTTTGTATTGTTTAACAGTTTTAGACGATTTTGCGGTTTGAAATAGGCAGACGATCAAGCTCAACACGCTCAAGTAGGCGCGATGGCGCTTTTAACACCGCCTTTTCATTCAACAGGTTTGGTTTGATTTGGTTTATGGGGTTTAACGTCCCAAAGAAACTCAGGCTATGAGAGACGCCGTAATGGAGGACTCGGGGAAATTTCGACCACCTGGGGTTCTTTAACGTGCACTGACATCACGCAGCACACGGGCACCTTGCCTTTCGCCTCCATCGAAAAGCGGCCACCGAGGTCGGGATTCGATCCCACGTTTTTCATTGAACGGTTTTTTTACGGCAAAAGCCTTTCTATATGCTCATTGTGAAAATCTCGCGTTCGCATTCGCGAGATTTGTTCGCAAGATTCCGCGAGATGCGTCCGCGACGTGCTTTCACGAGACTGCGCGAGATGCTCTGAGGTGTCGCAATAGGCTCTGACGTCGACATAATCTCCCTGTCCAGGACGTCGTAATAAGTTCTCACGTCGACATAATATCCCCATTCGTGTAGTTAGGCCTTCATATTTACATGTCGAGGAGAGGTCCTGAGATACCGATCTTGCCGACGACGAAGCCACAGAAAAGAAATAAATGAAATTATATCAAGTACATAAAGACGCATGATGGAGTAGCCACAAGATGGTTTGGTTGGTTGGTTGGTTTGAGAGGTTTAACGTCCCAAAGCATCTCAGGCTATGAGAGACGCCGTAGTGGATGACTCCGGAAATGTCGACCAGCTGGGGTTCTTTTAACGTGCACTGACATCGCACAGCACACGGGCGCCTTGGAATTGGAATTGGTTTATTGATTCCTCGTACAAGCGAGAGGCGGCAGGGACTAAAGGCTATGTGAAAGCCTGACAGAGGTCCCTGCTCCCCATTCGATCAGTAGTTGAGCGCCGTAACCACTGCGCCACCCCGGCGGGGAGTAGCTAGAAGAGAAGATATAGACTGAAGAGGTAGAGACAAGAAGGAGGAAAGACATTCGCCATTAAGCTCTTAAGTGAAGCTAAATGCAATTTTCTAATGTTTCGTATTTTTGTATAAGCTGGCTTTTGGGGAACAGAAGCCGCAGCATCTGTCTCAGTGTTCGGCGGACGCCTACACCTAATTAGGTCAAGGTCATTCAGACTCAACAAAGTGAAGTTCCACCACTAGGAGCTTAAGCTCTAAAAAGTTTGTTGTTTTCATAGACGTTGTTTGCCTTTATTCCGGCCTGATAGCATCCTCAATAGAACAGAGAGTGGTTCTTGAAATTTTGCCTAACATAATCCTTAGCAGTCTTTTAACTTGAAGAATTGCGCATTATGGACAAATAGTTAATTACATCGACTGTATTATCTTACAGTGCTTCAGTGCGTCATCACGCAATGGAACGGCGCAGGTAATTTGACTCTGGCCATGAAAGGGTGTGAACGGCACTATCGTCAATGTTGCCGATATTAAAGGGCACCTTGCTCAAGAGAGAAAGGGGGGGGGGGGCAGAAACCATGTAAAACAATCTGCAAACTAGTTAAAGAGCGAATAAAATCGGCCGCTATAAAAGCTAGACCGACATGAGAACACGACCGCTGGCATACAACTGCGTGTACAATAGTTCAATCTGGGAATTTTTTCTCAGCTGTCAAGTCGTGAAATACGAGGTGCCAAATCGGCGCGAGGCACCGGCAAATCGCGGATCGTCCCTAAGCAAGCCCGTGGTCCGCCGGATTACGTCCGTGATATTTCGCGCGGTTCTCTGACCAAGAGAATTTCGTACACGGTGGTGGTGGTGCTCTTTCGCCAGTAACGAAAAACGAATGAAAAGAACAAAGAGAGGAAGAAAATATCTGGAATGTTAACCCGGAACCGGTGCAATCTCGAACCAATGGCAGCTTTACCCTGAGACGAATTGACCCCATGCCTCTAGCTATGGTCTTTCCAGTTGTGATGTATGGATGCGAGAGTTGGACTGTGAAAAAGGCTGACCGCCGAAGAATTGACGCGTTTGAATTGTGGTGCTGGCGAAGACTCTTGAGAGTTCCTTGGACTGCCAGAAGATCAAATCAGTCGATATTGTCGACCATAAACCCTGAATGCTCATTGGAGGGTCAAATTGTAAGGTTAAAGCTCAGCTACTTTGGCCATCTGATGAGAAGAGAGGAGTCGCTGGAGAAAGATTTGATGTTGGGAAAGGTTGAGGGTCGCCGGAGAAGGGGTAGGCAGCGAACGCGATGGTTAGATGGCATCCTCGAGGCACTGCAGATGAGGTTATGTGATGTTAGGAAGATAGTGAGAGACCGGAAAGCGTGGCGTGACATGGTCCATAGAGTCACGAAGAGTCGGACACGACTGAACTGAACTGAACTGAACTCTAGCTTGAACCTCAGTGCACTGTTTTCTTGCAGGACGAGAGGGAGAGCAGTGTATGATTTACCCGTTGCCTGCCAGGAAGCGAAGGTAAGGAGAAGGAAATCTAAAAGCGAAAGGCAGTCGTGACGAGCAAAGCTGTGACAGGCGTAAGCATCGGCTGCTCTCGGTTAACGCCGTCACTCCTTGAGCCGCACAACGGGGCGGAAGCAGGGGCGAAAGAACCAGGAAAAAGAGAGTGGCTCCTTGTTGGCTGACTCGCGCGCCGGCTTTGATCGCCAAGCGGGAAAGCGGCGCCCAAACACCGCGCAGCAATACCAGGGAGAAAGGGGGCCGGGGGAGAGGGTGGAGGAGGAGTGGACGTCCACGCGCACTGGCAAGGTGCACTCGGGCAAAGCGACAGCCGTGCTTTTTTAGGAAGCGCGCTGCAAATGGGGCCCGTCTGGAACCGTTGTTACGCGCGTCTCGTTCTCGTGGGAAGATCGGGAACCCCCCCCCCCCCCCCTGCTAAGCACCTCTGTCCGATTTGCTGGCGATTCGGCCTCGGATTCCCATTTATCCGGAGAAACAAACGTTTGACTCTGCGCCAAACACTTTGTCTCTGGTCTCTTGAGTTCCGGCAACATATCTCGTGGTAATCCCACGTCGTTTATTTCCGTTTAAAAATGAAATACGAAGAAATACATAAGCAAAAATCTCCACAAACCGTTTAAAGAGGTCAGACTTGTCCGATATAATTGTTTGAGCAGTGTGTAGAGATGACATGGATGTGTCCTGCAAACATGTGGCATTTGGAAATAGCGAGAAGCTTTCACATAGTCGATGACGCGATGCCCAGAGCAGCTCTTCACAAGACAAACGATTTGCTACTGTAATTTTGTTTCCATATGGCCATGCTTATCGGCTGCGTGATATGAAATATACAGGACGAACAGAAAATTGCTAGTCGGCTGAACTAAGCTATTCCCGCGTCTCCTCGCTTCGCGATTAATCCGGAAGGCACCATAGCCAAGAATGGATGCTCACAAATCACAACCAGCAACCGTTTTTCAGGATAGAGACAAGGCCGCACCACAAGCCGGGTTGGTACATGTAATGAGTCAATACAGAGTTTGTTGCACGTAAGGCTATTAGTAATTTTGAAGAGAGGCATACTGTAGTACAAGAACGCTTTCTTCGGCATATAATTGTGCGCGGTGGTGGGTTTAAAAGTACAGCCAAGATGCGTAAACATATATCGAGCAGTGAACTTAACTTGTAGCTATGGTAATCAATTCCTGATTCAGTGAAACGTATGTCGCACACCTCAAAAGATATCGATATCAGTTTTTATATTGTCAAAAGTGTCATGCTCGTCGCCTTTCCACCGCTATAAATTTCGTAGCCCCATACCGGCGAAGCCCCGAGAAAGATGACAGAGGTACGGAGCCAAGTGCTCTTTTCGCAGAGCTTTAGAGGGAGCAATGGCGCGTCGGCGCTATTTTCTAAACCAGGAAGCGTATCCTTAAATATATCTAAAATATATATGCGAAATAACACTTCATGCGCTGAGCAGGGCGAAATCTGCGGTCGCATTTACATGTGTGCTCCCTCTGCATGACTTCGTGCGTGCGTGTGTGTGCGCGCGTGTGAAAAAGCACTCACAAACAGAAGTGAGGACGTTGAATAGGCATGTCTTAAAGACATCTTAGGCATGCAAGCGATGGGAGATATTAGAGGCACACGACAAGTATGAGGCGGAATTCTAAATGACCAAGCTCATGACAGTCAAATTGCATCACGCGGCCATAAAACTTTGGAGTCGCAAAGTGCGATGGACGGGAGACCTATGCACAGTATCACTCTTGTGTTTAATGCTAACGACGTCAGGAATTTAAAATCACGCGGCGAGAGCAGCAACAGCCACGGGATGAACTAAGCTGCTCCTGATTATGAACTCACTTCGTGGTTTCAAGCACGCTTCGTGAAAACCTTGGAGACGCTATAGTTCTCTCTCGGGCTGCTCTTGGGCCGACCACTTTTCAGCCTTGAGCCGACTCCTTGCACTGCTCGCGCCATGCAGATCCAACGAATGGATACCCTCGCGGTTCGTGGGAAATACATTGAATACCAATGCAAGACGATTAGTTTACACTTCGTCTCAGTTTCGTTCACATGTTTCGGTGCATATGTTACAACACTTGTGCGACTCTAATATAGACAAGTAACGATTGAACGTGGTTATTAGCGTTGTTTTCAGTCCTACTTCTGCCCCGCACATGCAAGAGCTGCTTTCAGCAAACAGATCATTAACTAGTAACTTCCTTAATTTAATAAAAAGAAGAAAAACAAACACGGACTGCGTTCTTATTAACCGCTATAGGTGGACGGTATACGGTAGCGCTTCCCGATAGCCAGCAATTATTCGGCTGCTAATATACGCGGCATACTAATATGGCAAGGACAAGCGTTTTATATCGCATGGTTTGTAGGCCAAAGATACTAGAACATTCTTACTAGAACATTCATTTGGGCGACTCTTTTATGCGCTCTTTTTCCAATAAAGTTTCTCAAAAATACATATATACATGACATTCTTTTCTAACAGTTAGCATGATGACGGATACAAAATGTTTATGGTTCATGAAATGTTTTCAGATAAGGATGCACAAAGCCGTGATAAAATTCTTTTTAAGTCATTCAATACTTGTCGAAGCAGTGAGCCTAATTTTTGTCCTTTATTTTTTATTTTGGTTATCGTTCCTGGTAGTACGAAGGCGTCACAGGGGCACGGATAACCTTTGTACTCTGCATCCGCATAGGGTCTGGAATCTGTATAGTTCGATCGAGAGGAACACTTTGTAAACGCTTTCGATACAGCGCCATATCTGATTACCGCTTTTCAATCACGACATTTACATCGTCGCCTTTTGATTTTCTACAGGCCATGTTCCGCCTCGACCATGTCGGTCGACGATAACAGTGGTGACATCGGACTTCTTGTCACCACACGTCAGCGCGCTTCAGAAATGATCGCGCTAATTCATTATCGAACAACTTCTAAAACCTGACACGCTGTGAAGACACGATGACATCGACGTCGCGACAGCGGAAGAGACTGAATATATGCACGTGCCCTTATTTTTTCTCCGCGCCGTACTTCCTCTTGTGCAGCATTTCGCAGCGCACGCGTACTAGGTATGCAGTCCGGGCCAGCAAAAAAACAAGTGTGGCTCTCACGACACTCTCGAAATGTCGTCGCCGTTTCAAATCGACCACGATAGGCGGCGTGCGGTCGGAAGTGCAGAGACGACGATGTTAACATGCACATCCGAGTTGCGCGCGCAAGCTTCCGGGCGGTAAGAGAGGATCACGCTAGACACCTAGTGAGGGAAAGAATTAGAAACAAATAAATGAAGAACAGTACGGCTGAGGTGGCGTCGCGTGTCGCCCCTCGTGCTTCCATTTTTCCTCAGCTTTGAGGGACGTGTGCCTGACTGGCTGCCTCACGCACGGCGGTTATCTCTGGCGTGCCTCCACTCACGACTGACACGAGAGTCAGGCAGTCGGGCCTAACCGACACCCGGCCGGCACTTCACGTGGCGGTTTAGAGAGGCGTGCTCGCGACAAAACTACGCGGGGACAACTTCGTGCGCTCGGCGTGACCTGCGAGGCTTAGCTTCTGCACGACGAGCCGTCTATACGAGCGCTGAGTGCAGTGCTTCTGAGACTGGCAGCCGATTAGCAGTGTTGACGTAACAGATGCGTACGGGGTCCCCTACTTGTAACATGGAACGCAGATGCCATACATTGGAGTGGGAGCACGTTTGCACGAGAGAAGTTGCTTCAGTTGTTGTGACCCCGAAAACGGGGTACATTCAGTTGTGAGGGTGTGACCACTAAGCGAAAAGTTTTAAGATTTCATAACGCGACTTTACGGAGAGGTCTTAAATGAGAAGGAGGAAGCAAAAAATAAAATATTAAAATAAAGTGAACACGAATATATAGAAATCATCACCTATCCGAACAAAACCGAAATGAACCCCATTGGAAATAAGGAACAAGAGAAAATAGAAAATATTGAATTCGTTAGGCTTTTTAAATTTTCCTGCTTCAGAATGCCAGTTGAATTCTTAGTTCGTGAGGAAGCCTAATGTACTGCTACACTGTCCAGCCAGGCTGAATAGTTTACAGAAAAGTGAGGTTCACTCCCGTGACCATCTATCCTATTTTATGGCAGAGCACAACTCCTGACGTCTCTCTCTCTCTCGCTCCACCATGGTTAGCACAACAAGAGGTGAAGAGAAAGAGTCGATAAGCTTTCAATGCGCCATTGGACAAGCAACCTTTGCCGTAACAATTACTTGAAAAACTTTATTGGCTATATGGAGATGTTCTCTAAAGCCTGTCAGCTAAATGCAGGAGTCCTAAAAAGGAGAAAACGACTGTATTGGTTGCGATACTTGCGCCCTTTAATATACAGTGCTTGCTCCGCTAAGTGGCATTCATTGAGCCTCAGTGAGGTCAAGCATAGGACAAGGAAAGGGTAAGGTAAGACAATTAAGAGGACGTAATGCGTCTAGTCGCTCGCGACTTGGTGTTAGTAACTGCACAAAAAGGCAGTTAGTCCTCCATATAACCACTGAGGTGTGGGCAGTCGTTGCTTAGAAGTAGGACGATTAAACTATGCGTCGTCGCAGGTAGCTCCTTTTTTTTTTTTGCTCAAATGTATTTGGAAGACAAAAAAATTCAGGGATCCATTAATGTCTTCTTACGTGAGGAAAAGCGGAAGCATTGAGAGTTCCGTGGCTACTTCTATTATGACATCGTTCTGCGTTTCATTGCTTTCCGGCGTGTACATCTGTTTCCTTTTTTTTTTTTATATATTTACGACTTTTACTATTTTAATTTGTTATTCTTAAAAAATTCAATCCCATTATTTAGCTTTATTTTATAGATTTCATCCTTTTAGATTTCTTAAGTTATTTTTATTTATCTATTTTATTGACTATTGTCACGTAGTGGTGACAAGGCCGTACACGCCAAAAGAAAACACAGGCGTGATGGCACTGAAATAACTCTTTATTGGGGCTGACTTGCGCCCGCAAAAGATTAAGCAACTCGGCGGCGGCGATAGCAACAAACGTGCTCATCGGTCGTCGAACAAAGAATGCTCGTCACACTCGGCAACGCTCAATTTAAAGGCTGCACAGAACAATCTAGATAACGTCGCAAACAGCTACCAGCACGGGCTGGAACATTGTGGAAAGACACCCAAGTGGCCGGAACCTTCGAGACAGATCTCGGTGCATCTTGCGCTACAACAAAACTGATAAAGGTGTGACTCGCGACATCGAGCATTGACAAACAAAGATTACGGAACTGATACGCGGTCCAGAATCAGAGTGATAAGCCTGTATGCCGGCGGCTGTTAAAAAACAACAAATACTGTTTTGAAGGTTTCGCGGCATTACTCCCTCCTTAAAAAAACATCGCCTCGATGTTCCAAAACAAAGAAACTTAAACACTGCAAAGTTTAAACACCACAGATTATTTAACGCGCGTAATATGGCTTCAGTCGTACAACATGTACAATTTCTGGGCGTGCGCGTCGCCGTTGTGATGCTGACGTTCCGTCGGGAATGACTTCATAGTCCAGAGGTCCGACGCGGCGAAGGATTTTGTATGGCCTAAAGTATCGGATCGGCGCAACAACTTTTCACTTAATCCGCGACGGCGAATTGGTGTCCAAACCCACACTTGGTCTCCTGGATTGTACTCTGCGTGGCGTCGTCGTAAGTTGTATCGTCGGCTGTCGGTGCGCTGTTGCTCCTTAATACGCAGCCGTGCGAGTCGTCGGGCTTCCTCTGCACGCTGCAGGTAGGCGGCGACGTCAAGGTTGTCTTCGCTGGTTACGTGCGGCAGCATTGCGTCGAGAGTCGTCGTGGGCTCCCTGCCGTACACAAGCTTAAACGGGGTCGCTCTGGTCGTCTCCTGGACTGCCGTGTTATACGCGAAGATCACGTACGGCAAGATGGCGTCCCAGGTCTTGTGTTCAGCGTCGACGTACATAGCGATCATGTCCGCGATAGTTTTGTTCAGGCGCTCCGTAAGGCCATTGGTCTGGGAATGGTACGCAGTTTTTCTTCGATGGCTTGTGTGACTGTATTCCAGGATGGCTTGCGTCAACTCTGCCGTAAACGCCGTTCCCCTGTCCGTGATGAGCACTTCTGGGGCGCCGTGTCGCAAGAGAATTTGTTCGACACAAAATTTGGCGACTTCTGCCGCGGTACCATTTGGTAGTGCTCTTGCTTCGGCGTAACGGGTAAGGTAGTCAGTGGCCACGATGATCCACTTGTTACCCATAGACGAAGATGGAAAGGGGCCGAGGAGATCCATCCCAATTTGTTGAAAGGGCAGGATTGGGGGCGGAATCGGGTTTAGTAGTCCTGCTGGTCTGATCGGCGGCGTCCTGCGTCGTTGGCACTCACGACACGTCTTCAAGTAGTGGGCAACTTCGGCAGGCAGTCGCGGCCAGTAATACTTCTCTTGGATTCGACGCAACGTGCGCGCAAATCCGAGGTGGCCTGCTGTGGGCTCATCGTGCAACGCGTGAAGAATTTCTTGCCGAAGGGTTTTAGGCACTACGAGAAGCTGCGCGGTCTTGTTGGGTGCGAAGTTCTTCTTCACGAGGAGGCCATTGCTTAACGTGAAGGATGATAAATGTCGCCTGAACACACCAGGAGGGGAAGCGGTCTTTCCTTCCAAGTAATCGGCTAGCGCTTTCAGCTCAGGGTCTGATCGCTGTTGTTCTGCGAAACTGCTGGCGCTTACCGGTCCCAAAAAGGCGCCGTCGTCATCGTCCTTCGGGGGAGCATCGACGGGAGCGCGGGATAAGCAGTCTGCGTCGGAATGCTTCCGGCCCGATTTATAGACTACAGTCATGTCAAATTTTTGAAATCGTAGGCTCCATCTGGCAAGGCGGCCGGAAGGATCTTTCAAATTAGCCAGCCAGCAGAGCGCGTGATGGTCGCTTACCACCTTGAATGGTCGGCCGTATAGGTATGGACGAAACTTAGAAGTGGCCCAGATGATTGCAAGGCACTCCTTCTCGGTCGTCGAGTAATTGACTTCGGCTTTTGTGAGGGACCTGCTAGCGTAGGCGATTACTTTCTCCTGTCCGGCACTCTTCTGGACGAGAACGGCTCCTAGGCCCACACTGCTCGCGGCGGTGTGAATTTCGGTCTCGGCGTTTTCATCAAAGTGGCCAAGTACAGGAGGGCATTTCAGGCGGCGCTTAAGTTCGTCGAAGGCTTCTCCTTGCGGCGCTTCCCATTTAAAAGGTACGTCAGCCTTTGTAAGCTGCGACAACGGTTCGGCGATCCGCGAAAAGTTTCTGACAAATCGTCGATAATAAGCGCACAGCCCAAGGAAACGGCGCACAGCTTTCTTGTCGGCAGGCGGTGGGAATTGTGCGATTGCAGCTGTTTTCTCCGGGTCTGGGCGAATACCGTCCTTGCTAACGATGTGACCTAGGAACCGGAGTTCTTCGTAGGCGAAGTGACACTTCTCCGCTTTTAGCGTTAGTCCCGATGACTTGATGGCTTCCAGCAGTGTCTGTAGTCGTTTTAGGTGGTCTTCAAAGTTTGACGAGAAGACAACAACGTCGTCCAAATATACCAAACAAATGTGCCACTTCAAACCTGCCAGGGCTGTATCCATTACTCGTTGAAACGTGGCTGGTGCGGAGCAGAGGCCAAATGGCATCACCTTGAACTCATAAAGGCCGTCCGGTGTGATGAATGCGGTCTTCTCGCGATCTCTTTCGTCGACCTCAATTTGCCAATATCCGCTCTTCAGGTCCATCGATGAGAAGTACCTTGCATTGCAGAGCCGGTCGAGAGTGTCGTCGATGCGGGAAAGCGGGTAGACATCCTTTTTCGTTATGCTATTCAAGCGGCGGTAATCAACGCAGAAGCGAAGTGTGCCGTCTTTCTTCTTCACCAAAACGACTGGTGCCGCCCAGGGGCTGTTCGATGGCTGGATTACGTCATCACGCAGCATTTCCTCAACTTGATCGCGAATGGCCTGGCGTTCTCGCGGCGATACACGATAAGGGCTTTGGCGCAGAGGTCGGGTGTGTTTGTCCGTTATTATGCGGTGCTTGGCCAGTGGCGTTTGTCGTACCTTCGATGACGATGAGAAGCACTCCCCGTAGCTTCGAAGCAGACTGAGAATCTGATCTTTCCTGCTGTGGGTCAATGCCGGGTTGATGTCAAATGTGGGCTGACGGAATTGGTCCGGTGCGTCTTCCAGCGTTTGGTCGTGGAGGGTGAGTACATCTTTGAGGTCCGCTAATTCGTCGAGAAAAGCGATCGTCGTGCCCTTGTTGAGATGCTGGTATTCGTCGGTGAAATTGGTTACCAGCACCTGAGCTTGACCTCTCCGGAATTTCGCGATGCCTCTTGCGATGCCGACACCTCGTTCTAAGAGCAATTGGATATTTCCTTCGACGATGCCTTCAGCGGTTTCGATATTTGCGCTACCTACGCAGACTGCGATGCTTGATCGGGGCGGCACGGTCAATTCTCCATCGAGGACGTTTAGAGCGATGTGTTGCGTCTAAGTCGTCGTAGCAGAAATGGCTTTGTGTGCAGAGAGCTTGATGAGCTTGGATCGCAGGTCGATGATGGCCCTATGTTCATTTAGGAAATCCATGCCTAAAATCACGTCGCGGGAGCACTGCTGCAAGACCACAAAGCTGGTGGGGTAAGTACGTCCATTTACGGTTATTCTTGCAGTGCATCGTCCCGATGGAGTAATTAGGTTGCGACCTACGGTGCGAATCAGCGGGCCATCCCAAGCGGTGGTAACTTTCCTGAGCTGAGAGGATAACGGTCCACTGATGACTGAACAGTCAGCTCCGGTGTCTACTAGGGCTGTGACTCTGCGGCCGTCGACATCAACTTCAAGGTCACTTGTTCGCGTCCTCGCATTGCACGTGGGCCTTGGTGTCCGATCTCGGCTCCGTCGTTTCTTCAGGTCATGGACGGGGCATACCGTTGTTACTACGCTGGGCAACGGTGTCGGCTTGCACTCTGGGTTGTAGACCGTGTTCGGGTTGTAGGCCTTGAAGTCGGCGGTTGGCTCGGTGACCTGTAGGCTGGTCTTCCAGGGCGACAGGAACACGGCTTGGGTCTTCGCTTGAAGGATCAAAGGCAGCACCTCTACCAGATGTCACGTAGTGGTGACAAGGCCGTACACGCCAAAAGAAAACACAGGCGTGATGGCACTGAAATAACTCTTTATTGGGGCTGACTTGCGCCCGCAAAAGATTAAGCAACTCGGCGGCGGCGATAGCAACAAACGTGCTCGTCGGTCGTCGAACAAAGAATGCCCGTCACACTCGGCAACGCTCAATTTAAAGGCTGCACAGAACAATCTAGATAACGTCGCAAACAGCTACCAGCACGGGCTGGAACATTGTGGAAAGACACCCAAGTGGCCGGAACCTTCGAGACAGATCTCGGTGCATCTTGCGCTACAACAAAACTGATAAAGGTGTGACTCGCGACATCGAGCATTAACAAACAAAGATTACGGAACTGATACGCGGTCCAGAATCAGAGTGATAAGCCTGTATGCCGGCGGCTGTTAAAAAACAACAAATACTGTTTTGAAGGTTTCGCGGCACTATTTTTTTTTATTATTCAGAGTTTATTACGTTTACTTTTCATTGACAGACTTCGTAGCTCGTTTCCACCATTTAATCTTTCATCTTACGTGATCACGTGATTGGGACCACTTCCGAGGCTCACATCTGGAGTCTCATGATCAATATAAAGCTCTCACCTAAATAAAAGCGAACTCGGCGATGACACAGCGGTTCTCGCGTAAACAAGGTATTACATGGTAACATGTAAGTAAAGAAAAACAACATCATTTTGACGAGAGCGAACAACGACCACAACTATGGCCCCTGTACACCTGCTGTTCACCGCACATGCGACTATAGTACCGGTTGTCTTATCCTTCGGCATGGTAGCATGTGGAGCACGTGTCTGGTTCGCGCTCCACGTCCCTGCGCAGCTTATTGTTTAGACAACAACCTAATCTGTGAGAGTGTCAGATTAGGTCTACTTCGGATTAGGTCTACCCGTCTACTTCGGTGTAAGAAACAAAATAGCCATAAGCAAAAGAACAAATGCCTGAACAAACGGAGCCACGATGAGAAAACACAGCCAGTTATTACCTGATGCTACAGAGGATATATATAGCGCGCGTTGCTGGCCGTACAAAGTTTGACGACGTCATTGTACTGATGACGGCTTTATGGGATCCTTGAAATGCCGTTACTTTTGGCACATCGATGAGTACCGTTAGAAACTTGACCGTTAGAATGCCTCTGTTTTTTCTCCAAGTTTGCCATTGTACCTATATCTATATCTCCCGCATTATACAGCTTTATTACCGGCGTCTTTCAAAACAAACTTAGGTGCTGTCAAAGCCCGCCTAAAGCAAACGAAAGTTATTCTTTTTAACGCTTTACAACCAAGGGAACACAATCAGTGCACTTAGCCCTTTACGTGCTAGACGTGGCAATCCGATCTGACATCTAACCTTGCCGCTGGCTACGTGCCTCCTTGCAATCAGCGTCACACGGCTGAACCTTCAAGAACTTTCACAAATGCTAGTGATATCTGAACATCGCTATGAGCAATTCCTGGCGGAGATCACGTTTCCTTCTGTTCCATTTCGTTTGCTGCTACCAGGGCTTCGACGCTGTGTGACCACAGCCTAATTTCGAGTAAGAATCATTTGGCGTTGACCTTGGCAAAAAAAAAAAAAAAAGAAAGGCACCTTTAATTTTCTTTTTATTCTGCTCGACACGTCGAGATGCACAAGCACGGTTCACGACCCAGGACCCACCATTTCGATACAATCTCTGTGTCCTTCGCTGCGTAGAACATTGATTAGCGTAAACTCGAGTGCGTCCTTTATTGATAAACAGAGGTTGCACCGGTTCGATACCTCAGCATCAGTGCACATCTGTGCTTTATGGAATGTTTTCCTCCGACCCCTTGTTGTTTTAATTTTGTCTTACATGGGGTACGTATTCCGGATACTCAAGTTGCGATGCCAAATATACGCGCTGCAGGGGGACTGGTTCCGCCGTCCCGCGGAGATTTTTTAGAAACATTAAAGAACTCATGAGATAATTCCGTTCTCTCTCGGAATCGAACCAGTCACTGATTTGTGACGTCACAGAAGTTTCCATCGCGGAAATGCTCAAGCGAAAGAAGGCAGATTGATCAGTCGCTTCCGATATCGCTGCGAACAAGCGTTGACGTCACGTGGACGTTCTGTTCATGCTGCACCTTTTGGACGTAAGTGCTGAGAAATTTGTCCGTGTTGTGACGAGGAAAAAAATCACCGCAAAGACATTACTCGATCTAGCTGATGTGCTCGCCTTGCGTTTCAAAGCGTTTCTTGTTCGTAACTTGGTGCTAAATTGTTCAGACTTGCAGCTGTGCCGTACACGATTAGCCGCATTACGCCAGAATCTCTGATGCAATACTAGGATTTAACCTTCCGTTTATGAAAAACGAACGGCAGTGAATCAACTGCATCACATCTGTAGAATTGGCATCATGTTTCTGTCAGCATGACAATGTCATCCAGTGCAAGTTGGCTGAATGAGTATTTAAGTTCAGCTTGTCTTTTTTGACAGGACAGGGTGAGTGAAAAACTGCGCCGAAATAAACACACCACAAGAAAGAAGACAGGACAAAAGCGCCTTTGTCCCGTCTTCTTTCTTGTGGTATGTTTATTTCGGCGCAGTCTTTCACAGTACAAATATGAACCAACTAGCCCGAGAAACGGTATTAATGCAGTACAGGGTGAGTTCATATGCAAAAGGTGTTTAATGGTAAATTAAAATTTTCGCATTTTTAGGATTGCAGTTCGACCAACACGTGTGCACAATTGATTATGTGTATATACACTTTCTCCTCGGCGCCTAAGAGGCACGCGGTCATCCATGTGCCACGGAAGATGATAATCCTGATAATTACTTTTGTTTCGACCAGATTTGTTTGCTGTCAAATGGAGCACCCTATCTTGACATGTTATGCCATTTTCAATGTATATGTAATCATTTCCAACTTTGTGCCAATGTTTAACAAACTAGGTATCGGATTTTTCTAGTAAATCTGACGCATTCGATATAAAGGGAGTCACAACACTAGCCTGCAGTTAAGGGGCAGTATTTTTAGAGGCAATATCATTCCCTTTCGATAAATTTTTGTTCTTGGTTTCTCTAATGCTATGGACTTTCAGATTCAAAACAGAGCAGCGCCATTCCAGATTGAATTCATACATTCAAATCATTTACTTCAGCCCCCTGTTGCTGAGTGCAGTTACAAACTGCTCAGCGAGTCGTGCACGGAGCAGCGAGTCGTGCACGTCGTCTCTATCCAGATACGCTATCCAAAGTTTTATAATGTGGAGAATTTCGCTTTTTGTCTGTGTGCCTTTGCTATTTACTTGGCAGCCTGAGAGACGATCGCGAGTTTGTTTGTTTGGTTTGCGCATCACCGTCGCTTCGGAGAAGAAAGCGAAACTTACCAGTGGACGCCTGTTGGCTTTCAGGGTCGGTTTGACGCTGTTTATTGCCCGTGTTAAGCTCTGACGAACCGAAGTTGTCTTCTGTGTAATTGATTAATTCGAATAATCGAAGGTGTTCAAATGGCTCAGAATGGAAATGCAATGTTGCTAATGCTGAGTACCGGTGTAAAAAATGTAAAATATAAAAAAAATAAAAAATAAAGGAAAATAAATGATGGAAGGAAATAAATAAATAAATAAATAAATAAATAAATAAATAAATAAATAAATAAATAAAAGAAAACCAGAAATTTAAAGCGTGAAGAAAAAAAAAACATCATCTGTGTGTGTGCGTGCGTGCGTGCGCGCGCGCGTGAGCGTGTGTGTGCAAAATTTAGCATATCTCATTTAGCAAAAATGTATACATGGTTCATAAAACAACGCAGTTAAATATATCTTGTTTTATTTGTAAACAACATGACTTCATAAGTATTTTAATAAGTACTTTATATTGTGCTTTTTTTAATAACTTCATCGTGTGAGTGTTTGACCTTCCATTCGCTGACTTTTCCATTGTTTTAAATCCACCTTGCCTAGAAACGAAACAGCACGCGGTGTCTGCAGAACCTGTAAGAGCCGAAAAGAAGACGCATTCCTTAAGCCAGTCTCAGCTGCAGCCGCCGACACCGTTATAATATTGCATAGGAACACCATTTTTCTTTTCTGACGAAAAAAGTGGACGAAATAATGCTTCGCTCATTTCGGATCTCCACTGCACCTCACAAGCCAGCGTTCAATGACCGAGTGGGCCCCGTTGACATCATCGGGGCAGGAGCGCGCGGGGAGGTGTCGCTCTAGTCGGTTGCGAGCGGCCGACATGAGCACGTTTTAAAATTATTGTAAATTATAGGTCCAATACGAAGCATTTATATTTCACTTCAGTACAAGGACGACCTCTATAGATTTCTTGAATCACAGCTATTAGCGTTTCAGCCCTTCTTTAACGCTGTGACGTTAACCGAAACTTAAACACAGACGCAGGAGAATAAGGGACAAATTTTAGCCTTGTGTTGCATCTAACTAGCTAAATCAGAAGCAGCTGTAGTCAGGTACCGTGTGGCAATAATACTTTCGTGAGAATTGGCCAATTTCACGAAATATATGCGGTGTCGCTGTCGAGCCGAGATGGCAACTATAGGGAGGATTTCATCTGTTATCAACTTAGGCTCAATGAAATGTCTCCTTGGATGCATGAGTGAAGCGCACGTCTGTCCGTCTTCTGCTTTTCGTATTGTGCATTTTGGCTCTTCTGCCCATTTCCAATATGAAAGCGCCTATAGCTTTAGCTAAGCGCTTCGTATTAGCTGATGTAAAGCAAAGAATCCATGATAAACTGGAAATCGCCTACCGGTGTCTGACGTCCTCCTTGCGAGCGAAATTGCACACGATCGGCCTCCAGGGCGGTTATTGCAACGCCAAGATTATCAGCGCTCAGTGTATCTGCACTTCGGGAAAGTGAGAAAAAGTGCGAGCACGTCTCACGTTTTACGCCGCATTGTTAGAGGTAAGCCAGGCTTTGCGAAATTATTTCACGACTCTGAAAGCTAATATGATTCGCGATGGGTTAGCCTCGACTGTATAGTCTGATGAGATTTAAAGTCAGGAAGCCGGACCCCAGTGCAACGTTCGTGTGACCATCACTTCAGTATATAAAGCAAGCAACACTGGTGTTATGTGCATTCGTGAGCAGAGTTCCTTACATCCGCTGCGGTGGCTCAGTGGTATAAGCTCGGCCCGTGAAAAATCACCTGCTGTGAGACTTACCTTTGCTTGTTTTGCAGAGGACCCACTATCCAAGCGATTCCAGACATGCTTTCTCACGTCTCCATGTTGCAACGCAAGTTCGGGGGGCGCGAAGTCGTGACAAGTACACTCACACACTTGATCGTGTAACCAATTGCCGGCAACCATATTTTTAGGCGCGAAACGAGTAAAGTGCGATTTCTCGATGGGTCCTATAGTGCATAACATATCCTTTATCTGTGAGTTAACTCGTCTTCCCACAATTTTTTTCCTTGCTCGTGGGCTTTTATGTATATGCTTTCTCTTGCGCTCTCTGTATATGTATATACTTTCTATTGCGTTCATTTGGCGTTATCCTCTCTTCGACTTTTAAGTTCAAAGGAACAAAGGTTCCGTGCCGTATAACAATCGCATGAGCGACTGCTGCGATTTAGGATTGAGGTCGAGGAAAAGGGATGCATAAATTAAAGCAAACGATCGTTTTCTTATAGCTAAACATACATAAGCGAAAAATGCTGATGACTGATCTCGCTCCATGATGCTGCGGAATAGCGTCAAAGTTTCGCTTCGTAAGGCACCCCACAGGAAAATGTTAAAATTTAGCTAGGATGTCAGAACTTAGCAAAGTTGGTATATTCAGATATGAGCGCGCAGTAACGCAGCTTTTTTCAAAAAAAAAAAAAAGAACATTGGTATTTACCAAGTACGTAGAAAGGTGGCAACAGCGTCACTTCGTTTAGGCATATTCTAAGTATGTCTTATTACAAACATCGGTAAACGAAATGATTGAGTGAATATTTTGTTTAGAAAGGGTGGCTTTTATACCTAAATACAGAAAGTGCGAGAAGTGGTATGAAGTACGTTTCAAAAGTACCTACTCCTTAGCAAAAGCCAGAAACATGTTTAGCACCATCCTTCAGAATCCACCGATCCTCCTGGTGACCGAATCCAAGTATCGTGCCACAGAGCCATAACCCGAGAGGGGACTTCGGAGGGCGAGACAGACGGTGATGGTTCGAGAAGCCGCGAGAGTGTTCTTTCAGAGCCAGCACGTATGGATAAAATCGTTGTCTCATCGGCCCTTCAGTTTCTCTCGATACCCATGTGTCCGGGTACCCACTTGAGAGTCGCGTTCTGTCCGCTTGACTAAGCAGCACGGCAAGCGCTCCTCACCGCAGACGAACAGCGTAAGACTGCAAGTGGAGCGATTTGCATGCCTGTGAGTCGGTATATAGAGTGAGTTCTATCCCCCTGGGAAGGGCATGCAGTGCAATGTCCTCGGCGTCCAATGCTCCAGCACCGAGCACCGTCACTATAGGGTGGCATCGGTGTGGTGCGGCGACGTGTCCTGCACCACGTGGGCAAGTAGCATGCGCCCTTGTTGGTTGAGCTAGAGGTGATCGAGTTTCATGACCAGCATGAAACTCTCTGCCGGAGCTTCTACTCTCTGCCGGATCGAGGGAAGCCTCACGTACCGGTACAGGCTCTCGGCTGGTAATCACGCGGAGTGCTTTTCGATGTAGCGTCTCCAACCGACTCCACTTGGTCGCAGAGTCACTGGATAAGAAACAAATCACGCTCCGAGCATCATAGCAGCCGCTGCATGCTCTGCCAAAGGAGGCAGAAAATGGCGCCGAAAGTTGAGAGAAAGGTGATCGCTGTATAGATTGCTGCGCTTGCCAGCTTTGACGCAATGTCTTTGACATCTGGGTCGCCGACGCGCGCTTTCTGCGCCCGTTTCCAATCACGTCGGCGTCCGTTGGTCAGCTAGGAGAGATTTCCCGATATACGCTGATACCAAGTCGTCATCACTCCGTCGCGTCGTTGTGGGGAAGTAATATTATTTGATATACACTTGGCGGCCTGATTACAAGCAATCGGCACGTAGCTGCGCCGTTGACATTATTGGATATTGACTGACCTCCCAGTTGGCGCACGATAGTAACGACACGTGCCTCCTGAACCCTGGCACTTTTACTAAACGAAGCTATATGGACTCTCGCTTCATAGGGTGTGTTTCTTCTCCGTGTTAAGAAATTCGCCTCACATACCAGTCGTTAGTACGTGTCTCTTTTACTTATAAACAGCCAAAAAAAAAAAAAAGAGTGCTTGAGTGAGAAGATAACACATAATATTTTAGTGATTGATTGATTGAGTGAGAGAGTGAGACAGCGAGTGAATGAGAGAGTGAGTGAAAATATTCATTAAGAAAATAAATGGTTGTTTTCTCCCGATTGTGGAGCCTTGAGTACAAGGCCCCAGCTACTTGTGCTGACCGCTCCTCCTTGTCAGTGAGCAAGAATCGGGGGTTAAGGTACGCAGCTGGCAGCGTGTTTTGAAAAGCGTGCGAACTGAACCTTCCGTTTAAAGATGACATGGAAAAAATACAGTTTTACGGTTAATTAACGCATAATTTTCTGCTTTACTTCTGCTTTTTGCAAGCGTGCCCTTCCTCCCATAACCTAACCATAACCTGCAGTATGTATACGTAAATAAAAATAAACATGCTTTTCAGATCGGAGCTGCCCGCCGCGGAGTGGACCTTTACGCGTCGTCTTCCTTGAGCGGGCTTGTCCTGAACTTACAAATACTTCCTTGTTTTCTCTTGTGGGAAAAGGCCCATTTCAAGCAGTTTATATTGTTTGTAGCGCTCAAAGTTACCATTACTCTCGTCTGATGACTTCCGGCATATAACGTTCAGGTGGATTCGGGTCAGTGCCTTTCTCGTGAATGCGAGGTGCCTTTAGGCAGTTTTTTATGCAGTATTAGGATTCATAGTTTAAGCTGTTCTATTTCAGCCATCTGTTTTTTCGGCAATGATTCTGAAATGTTGGATCATTGGTTCCTATTCTGTCAACGATTTGCCACTGCCAAAAACTTTTTCTTTGATATTACTCTGTGTACAAGTTCGTATCTTCGTCAGCTACAGACGCCGATCATGCTAATACAATAGAATACCAATTAAGCGAACGTCATTTAAACGAAATACTCAGTTGTATGAACTTTCTTAAATATCCCACTCAAGCTGCTTTGAATGCTAGGCAAACGCCGTTCATTTTAATGAAATTTAATTACTGCTCATTTCATTCCACGAACATTTTCCGCAGCGTCATTTTGTGTCTCCCACGTCATACTGAGCACTTAAACAAACACAACCCACACTTTTTGTTGCATTTTTTTTTTTACGCTGAGAACACTACTTTATTACCGCGCGACGAAAAGTGGTCTTAATTTAGATTTAAAGTATATTGGGTATCTAAATGAGCTTGTTGACATTCGAACCCATAGCTGGCTTTTCACACCGCACAACTATGGCTAGACGCCTCCGCCCCACTTAGAACATTTAGCTCTAAGAAAGGTGCATGTATCTATGATGGCTAAGCATGATCTGCGTGAAAAAAGTGTACGCCTTTACGGTCCATATGTTCACGACAGCTTGGACACAGTGACTGAGTTTAAAACTACTACCGTCCTAATCTCAAATGTGTTGCAAAAGGTTACTGTACTCTTCGCTTGAAAATAGGCGCAGTGACAAATAAATTTGTTGAGGTGTGATTTCAACACCCGATGTTTCTTGCAGCTAATGGAAACAAGCTTCCTCGCACGTTCTTCTGTTCAGGAAACTTTCACTTCAAAAAACATTTGCCCAATTATGTCTCTTGAGAATCGTTCAAGTGAAGTTTCACTGTATCTTTCTTTACTCCGCCCATCCTTCTCTTCGTCATTTTATGCTCAGGTTATTATGCCCTTTCCTTTGCAATAAAATTGCTGCCCATGTAGCGATTTCTTCCTTTACTAATTTATGGACGGTAATATCACGCTTTAATTTCTTCCTGATTCGGCCAATATATCGAAGGGAAAAACAACGAATAATTTTTACGACTGCAGGCTCACCTTGGCTCAATTGCTTGTTTGTAGTTGTTCCCATTTTTACGCCTTATGCTTGGTAAAAACTGTTCCTCAAAATTTTCAAGCTTCATCTGTGACACCGACTGTGCTCTACCCAAGCACAAAACACCTATTCACTCTGTGCACCCGTAAGCGCCGGTTAGTTTAATGTTTAAACGCAGAGAGTTATAACCACTGCAGTGAACAATTTAACCCTGCACAAAAAATACCGAGTAACTCAGCACACTCACTTGAGCAAACAAAATGGAAGTGATAGCTTTACTATTACATGCTTATAAAATAGTCGATCAATTACCGAAACCAAGAACGCATAGCCAAACGTTTCTAGTTTAAGTTCGTGGTGTTGATCAATGAGATATCAGCACTGACAAAACGAGACAATATTAATGGGGAGACGCAAGTGGTTTTGTCTCGTCGTAAATTTTGTCTTGTCCTGCAGATGCATGTGTTAGTGCTCTTACATGTCGCAGATTAGGAATGCACGAACTCAACCAGAAAGAAGACCTTATGAAGCTATTATCAGTGGGATCATTTTATGTGTGAAAAATAACCGACTTACGTCGTGCCCGGTGCATTACCAAGTAAAGCTATTGCGCAGGCAAAGTTAGAGAAACGAGGGAAGATATGATATAACGTTTAAAGAAGCCAATAATCAGCAGACCAAAAAAATAGGGGAGAGTTTATTTTTATTCTTGGAACTAATTAGCGGGAAATTAGAGGCGGAATAATTTTATAGCTGAAAGGAACTTTGTTAGAATGGGGAAGAAGCGCAACCACATATGGCTTGAGTGGGTTGAGTTTTTGTGCCAGAAAGTAATGGGAAAACGAAACGTCTACTTCATAGGAAGGCTGAAGTGCACATTTTAAGCGGCTAACCTTATGAAGACAAAAGCTACTCATACTTATGTATGTACCTTCTAGTATAGTTAATGTTTGTCTGCTGCATTGCTGAAGAACAATGATTGACATTAACGAGAAACCAATTATTATGCCAGATGTGGTCGTCATTTCACTAGAGAATTGCGTGGCTATTTTATCAATAAAAGTTGTCTCCTGTGTTATTGCTACTATTCTGACCAATAAATTCCCTGTGCGCATTTCCTTCACGTGGCCTTGTATCGCTATGACATTGTACCTAATTACAAGGTCATAGCGAGCATGTAATGGAGCAATAGTAATGAAAAACGTCTTTTGAAATAGGTGGTTTCCCTTCATTAAGGTGTCAGCGCTTGCACTTTTTTCTGTGAAAGGAAAATAAGCAGTAATTTATGGCGTAATTTTGACTTCGCTCGTAAAAATTACAGGATTGCGCTTAGGAGCGGGATTGTTAAAGCCTTTCTTTTTCCTCTCATTATCTTAATTTTAGTACTTTTCATTTCTTTAACTACTACTGTCATCACTATCCTTATTACTATCACCAAAAATCAACGTGATCTCTATTACTGCTGCAACCAGTCATCATCATCGCTATCACAAGCTACCGCCAGCATCACTATAACCACCATCGCTGCCATTACTATCACTACCTTTATATTAATCTCTATCATTACCTATTATCATCACCATCCTAGTATTATCACTAGTACAGTTAAATATTATATTGTCTATCAATTGCTGAGCAACTATTATTAATTACTGTACAGTTGACGACTGAAGTGCACGCGGATGCATTCCTGGCCGACACTTCCGGTCCACGCCATCCATGGGCCAAGAAAGGCTTCCGCCCTAATGTGCGCACACGGCGAATTCGCCGCAAGTTCACTATACCTAAGATTTCGTTGTTTCAGGTTAGTTTACATTCTTCATGTCGCAAACGGTATGGTTTCTTATGTCACTGGGGGTACAAAGAATAAAAAAATACATATGAGACATTGGGCTCTTCAGCATGTCGTCCGCCCTTTTCATGAAGAAAAATGTTTACTATCGGTGTCATATCCCCTTCCTTATTTCTGATTTCAATCCTAATATAATATAAAGGCTGGCTGCGTAGTGCAGCGGGCTCACTTGTCAGTTAAAGAGGGAGAGTTTCCGTTTATACGTAGAAGTCGATGACGGACATTCTCATAGCCATCAATATTTTTGTTTCTAATGCTTACCAGATTCTCGGCTGTATTGTTCGTCACAGTTCATTTTCTTTACGTGAAAGAGTCCGAATTCGAAAGTGTCTTATTTCGTGATTTTCTGCATCTTTTCTATGACAACACATCATTCACCTTTTATTTAAATCTTCGTGCCCTCTCAGTGCGCAGCAAAGTTACCGAAGATAGAAAGATAGAAAAAAAAACCGTCTCTGCTGCTGGTTTCTGCAGTGCAGCAGAGGAGGGGGGGGGGGGGGGGGAGTGTTTCATTTATTGTGGTGCTTTCCACGCGACTGCTTCCTGTAACGCATTTCTAGGCGCTACGATGATCGCATACTATTGGAACGCGCGCTTTTATCTGCGATTATCCTTGAATGTACTTCGCTAGAAGGCCACAGACTCATGTTTATGGAAGCTCTAAAGCAAGAGGTCGACTGTAGTGCTCCGCATAATTATCGCCGCCATGCACACTGCGGTACTGAGCCGGTATCGACCATAGCCGGGCGAGGGCATTTATTTAAAAGAGAACCTATTAGCCTTTCTGCTGGTAGCACCACTGCTGATGGATGTGAGTGGAGTGCAGAGGGTTATTTCCGTCATATAACAAAGACAGAGGTCAATGTCAACGAGCGATGCTGGCTACATGCCCTCAGTATTTCCCAGTCATATTTTATTGCGAAAGCAATACTACTCCAGGTTTCGGCCCGTCGCGTAGTCCGCGGGCCCCAGTCACGAATGACCTTGAATAGCCGCAAAAAAGAGGAAGACTAAGAAGAAGACGAAGGCGAAGACAAAGAAGACGACGAAGAAAAAGACAAAGAAGAAGAAGAAGAGAAACTGGCCAATCCCCCACTGTGGGTATGTGCCATTACAACGAGGGAGAAGAAGAAGAAGAAGAGAAACGCTCGGTCACCCGCAGCTAATGCTTTCGCTGCATATTCGGTTCAGCAGCGTGAACCCTTCTCATTTTTTATAATTTCTGTATTCCATAGCTCCCCAAGGAAGGTACCTAATACTTGACTCTACTCCAAAGGCAAATTACTTCCCTAATACAGCTTTTGTGAAGGAGTTGACAATATGTACATGATGCTAGGCTTCATCGCAGTAATGCTTTCAAGCTGGATGCTTGAGAAGGCTAAAGGGGAAAATAAGCGTTCGTACCACTCGATGTTAGCAGCTTAATATCTTATTCATAAGTTACACGTGTGTGTATTTAGTTATGCGGTTTGTGTTCGTATCTTATTGATCAGAATCGTACTCCTTTGTATTCGTTCCTCGACACTGTTTGTGAAGTGTATTCTTGTCAAAGTTAGCCCGGGAAGTTATTCCGCTGTTATTTAGTCATTGTTCCTCAAAACTCACTACTCGCTACATTAAATGAAGGGTGTGTACCAAGCACCAGTAAAGAGCATAAAATAGTTTAGACGGATTACTGTGCTTCTTCTATGGGATGTTTGTAAAACCGAGGGTTGCTAATTGTTGCCACTTCGTTCGGAAAATGCACAGGATAAAATCAACAATCGCCGTAGGACGTTTACGAGCAACAGTTTGTATAATAAACTTTGTATGAATGAGGAAATTTATAAAACGCCGATTTTATAAAATGCTCAATTTTGAATACCGAGAAACAAAGCATCACAGGAAATATTGCTCTCTAAGCATGTGATTAAATCGTTTTAAGAATGGGACGAACTGCATTCCACTTGAGCGATCTTTGCAGACTTTTGACAGGTTAGAAAAGTAGTAACATCACCACACAAAATAGGCTCCATGATTTTACAATAGACGCATGTAAGTGAAAACTGGCGACAATTGTATGGGTATGAGCGCATATCTTTCTAAGCACTGGAATGACCTTACCGATCCGCCAGTCAAGTGGTATTGGTAATAATCCCGATGAAAGGGATTGCTGAATATTGAGTGACAAAATAACGCTTCAGACATCTTTAGTGCTTCAAGCATCTTCTAATTGAAGTTATTAATACGAGCAGATGATGTGTTCTTCAGGTTTAATTATTTTAACAGTACTGTAAGCCTCAAATTAAATTGTTGTATTACTAGGCGGCAAGCACTGGAAGGATCTTACCGATCCGCCAGTCAGGTGGTAATAATCCCGATGAAAGTGACTGCTGAATATTGAGTGGCAGAATGACGCTTTAGATATCTTTAGTGCTTCAAGCACCTTCTAATTGAAGTTATTAATACGAGCAGATGATGCATTCTTCGGGGTCAATTATTTTGACAGTACTGTAATGCTCAAATTAAACTCTTGTATTACTAGGCGGCCGAAATAAGGGATGTCTTGAAGGATACCAGCCGGTATATCGGTGTAAACTAGTACTCTAATGTAAACCGAAGCAAATGCCGAGTTAAGCATATTCGCGACATCAGACTCAGTAACAGAATAATCCGAGTCATCACAGAAAAGAATGACATTAGGTTAATGGAGCATAATGGTTATCAAAAAAAAGAAAAAAAAAAAGAAAAAAAGAAGCCGTTTATTTTATTTAGCAGTATTTATGACAAGGTATTAGAAAATAAACTCCGGTTTGCTTGTGGTGTTTGAGTATGCTAGCGTTTCGCAGTACTGTAATATTTTGCCCGTTCTGAAGGAGTGTTCCAATTATACTTTAGCTTAGATCGAGAGGTTCTTTTCTTGTCAGTTGTTTTAACGATATGTTATACAATGGTGATCCAGCTCCCTCGATTATAGTTATTTTTTGGTAGATTTGTTGAAATTGGTATTTGTAAAGCAGCCAGTTTGATTTGTTGGAGCTAAGCGAGAAACTGGGCGAGAATTTGTAAAGGCAAGCGGTTAGTCTATACGATTTATTCTTGTACAATCGTCTTGCTACTAACAATTAATTACCACCCAAGCAACTTATCAAATTAAGAAGCCACCAACACAGTGTGAACTGAAGCCGAATAAAATCATCAGCTTGAATTGAATGACATTGAATAAAAAATACATTAATCATACTAAGATATTGAAATCATAGATTCATAAACAGAGCAGTAAACTCTGTAAAATAGTACTCATGCCGATGTATAGATAACACCACTAAATTTTACCGATTGTTAGAGAAATGTATATAAGATGACTACCGGGCATGATGGCCTCTGCCACCGCAAAAATTTGTCTGTTTGCCCTTACCAATCTTGTAACGCTACCTTGACGTTATAAAGCTCCGCGTATATAACTGCCAAAACGCGGCGATGCGTCACCATACGGTAATCGCCTGTCACGCCCTGCTTTTTTATCTTCCACATCACAGTTTCATCGTTTCCGAAAGTTTGGAACACTTCGCTTCCGACACTTGGCTCACGCGCACTGCGGTTTCTGGCCCGTCGTGTAAACCATTTCTTTCACTGTCCTCGTTACAAATAACTCCCCCCTCTCTCTTTCTCTGCGTCGGTGGTGTCCGTGCCAGAATGTATATGCGCGGTCTGCTGGCACAGCTCAGCCCCGTCCTTCCTGTGGTTCGATGCTGCCGCTGTTAGCCACCGTTCTCCCCGAGGTCACCGACACTGCGTGGGCTTTGCCGGCGACCCTGTTGGCACGTCATCAGCCACGGAAGGAAAAGTACGGGAAACATTTTCACGTTGTGCAAAAAGCGGCAACCTTTGAAGCGTATAGCGGATGTGTTACAGATTGCATGAGCTAAAACCGAAACGTATTGGTAGACTAACTGGTCAAGCATCTTGTGAAGAACAGCACGAACACAAAAAAACACACCAGTGTTTCTTTGCTCTTGTCTAGTGTGCTCGTCTCTTCGCGGTTGTTTACAAGGTAGGGCCACCATTTTTCTAGATCTTCATGTTGGCAACATCCCTGTTCCTGAAAAAATTACAGCAATTTGTTGGAAATTTCAAGGTTTAACCATCAGAAGCGTGAACACGAGCTATGGAGAGATCGTAAAGGAGAACTCCGTAAATTTTGCACCATCTGGTGCTATCGACGGTGCGCTGAAATTGCATAGCACTCCGGCGTATTTGTACTTCGCCTCAAACAAATACAGTCGCCGCGAAAAAGACCGAACATGCAACCTCAGGGCCAGCAGTTGAACGCTGAGGTCTCAGAGACAACGTGGCGGATCGGCAATTTATAATAAATGAAAATGTCGTTGTATACGCGATATAACGTTCCACAGCGATGCATTTGGGGCTGGATGGGACATCCATAGTGCGAAGTCTCCGGTTTATGGCAGTTTTGCTGTCGCTAATTATGAACTTGGCTTATTTCGGAAAGGGGAGGATATCGCCGGAGGCAGCCAGAATCCTCGCCCAAAGAACGCTGAACAGGAAAATTCAGTTAATTTTGACACCCGATCACGCTGCCGTCCCTGGTAACGAGGCGGCTCACGAGCTAGCCCGAGCTCTCTACTTCCGGGTTGCCGTCGAGCCCCTCGAACACTGGGCATACGAGGAGCGTTTGCAAAATTACGGGGAAATCATCAACGATTATAAATTCGGACGTAGACTGGTACCCCTGCCAGATGTTAGCCTAAATAATAGAGAAGCTGTCGCGTGCAGGCGGCTACAAACTAATACCTTCATAAACCTGGTCTAGGCGTTTCACGCGGTACCAGACCTTAGAGACAATGATCTCTGCAAACACTGTGGGGCGAGGGACCCTCGACCACATAATTTGGGGGTGCCCATAATACCCAGGGATAGGACGAAATATATAAAAAAATAAACGAAATAAAAGTTGTGCAACCAACCAACCAACATCTGGTTTATTGTGCCACTTGGAGTTCTTTAGCGAGGACTGACATCGCGCAGTACCGGTGCGGACAAAAGTAAATTGAGCACGCTTTTTCCTTCTATCATTTTTTACGCGTTGCGTAATAGAAACTGGCAGTCGTGGTATGTGCAACCCGGTAGTAGACGCCAGTGCCCTTTCACTTGGACAAGTATTGTTTTCTTATATCCAGTGCAGAATGCGCGTGACTTTAATTTGAACGGAAAAGCGCTCCTTTTACTCGAAAGGCTGTCGCCGCGGCCAGGTCAGTGCCCGCTGCTTCGGGCTCAGCTGCCGAACGCGCTGAGCACGGAATCACACGGGATGCAACTAAACAGCAAACCTAAAACAAGGCAAACAATGAGTATTTGGGCACAAGGGCAGATTGAGGCTTGAGTAGAACGCCGCCAACATCTAAACGCCTGATATTTATACGGCCTCTGTATATTCAACTATAAGGAATGATACTTATACACTCTTAGCACTGTTCCTCAGAAGTTCGACTAATATGAGGAACATTAAAGAAGCTGCACTTTGTTTTATTTAAGCTTTAACCTTTTTTTCTGGGCTTACATGCCCGCACGCAGCACTAGGAAAGGGCGTAGGTTGCGTCCAGAAAATGAGAGGCATTTAAGGCAAGAGCGGTGTCGCACAGAGATTGGTATTAAAAACAAAAAACTATGGGGTTGAAAGTAATCTGTAATCGGCTGTGCATTATAAATTAGAAAACTCTCGCTATCACTTATTGCAGTTTGTTTTTGTTGCTTTCTATGAAGCTTCCTCTAGAAATTGTATAGCAAAATATGTGTAGTAGTCTTTGTCGTGAAAATTTCTAGCTTAACGTCGTACTTACAAGCGTTGATTTGGACGGCATTTCTCGGCGAAGATGTGTACCCCGGGATTTTCATTGCGGGAAATGTAATGGAGCGCCCATATGAACTTTAACGACGTAGGTTGCGTTCGGATAACGATATCGGCTCCGAGATTGATCCAAGTTCATCCTTGCTTAAAATTGAATTGCGCTAAATTTTACAAAACGTGCTGCGGATGACTCGTCAATGTTCGGTCATGTGACCAGGCACGTTTAGAACAGAACAAATCTAGCCATCATGTATTTATAAAAATTGAGCCATCATGAACAAATACGTCACTTTCTTTAATGACTTCCGCAACCAGATTTAATCACTAAACATGGGCCGATAAACTTCACGCATTCCAGCGTTCTTTGTAAGGGTTCTTTATAGGTCCTGTTTTTCGGCTGCTTTGCAGTTTACAGCCAGTTAGTAACTTGGTCAGATAACGCGGAACATCATAGCCAGGACGTCATAGAACAAACGCAATCAGCGCGCAAAGTTGTCTCTCTCGTCAGTAGCATACGTAAGCTTGTTTCCGCTTGACGTTTCTGTCGTAGGCCAAAGTCGCATGATTTCTCGATAGCAGGACTCTATCTATACTCGCTTCCTGCCCACAGCAAAAAGTGCCCAGGTCCAAAGGAAGTGGGCAAAAAGGAGCAGCGTCGGTTGACGAGACGAATTGTCGCCTAAAGGATGTGGTGTCTTTCTGAGCCCTTGGAGCGAGCTGTGCGTCGGCCTCGAAAGCCGCCCTTGAGGCATTGCACTGCCTTCGCCATCGACTGCGATGATCGGAGATTAAGGAGAGGCTCGGGGGCAGCGATGGATTATCTTGGTGCCAGCATACAGTTTTCCGCATATGCCATGGCCCGCAAAGTTGTCGGTAGCGGCAATCTGCCATAGCAGCACGCTGAAGCATATAAGCCACATCCCTTAGGAGTCGCCTCGTGGCCGAGTTCGATGGGCTGGCTTCAAAAAAAAAAAAAAAAAAAAAAAAAAACACTCGTTTTAGTGCAGGCGCTTTTTTTGGAGTCGTTCGCCTCGGAACGGCAGTGCAGCAATGTTTCTGCGTTATGTTTCGGAGTTTCATTATTATATTTTTTTCCTTTTCAACAAGCTAACGTCGAGGCCGATTGTTGATTATATTAGTTACCTGTCACTGCCGATCGTCCTTTGCGATCCTGCGAAGCTCACTGCCCGTGCGCGTCAAGTCGGCTCCCTTATCCCTCTTCCTCGAACAACTTACTTAGGCCAAGCACCTGGCTCTGTGTCACCTCGCCAGCTGTTACTTAGACTCGGACACAAATCAAATGCGTCAGGAACTTTGCTTTAGCCGGCGCCCAGTTGAGATACTCGGTGGATGCTACTTTCTAAAAGTGGTTACCTGCGGTTGCTAACCTCTGGTCGCACCACTTACCCTGATGTTACTGGTTTCAGACACTGACGTCTGCGTATAGGTATAGTGCAGAGATAGACGACCCCGTTAAGGATGACATATGCGTCGAAACAGTGAGTGCGGGTGGCCGCTTTGGCTTTGGGCTCGTTCACGACGTTAAAGCTTGCTTCTTTTTATAGCACTGTTCTGAAGTTCGTTCGAGATAATTGATGGTGCACTGTACTCTTGCTAGCAAACGTTTTCACCAGCTCAACGCAACCGCCGATGTCACTCCTTTCTGGATAATCGCATTTCTCTTTCTTTGCGGATTGCTTCAGACCATGCCGCACACAAAGGAAGCAACAACAACTGAGATATGACATTGGGCCTTGCGATGCGGAAATCTGTAGCATTCTTTGTGAGAGATTCACTATCTCCATTATGTGAGGCTGCGTTAAAGATATGCTGCGAGGACGAGCAAAGAGTAGTGTTAGTAGCGGTCGCTGACCACGTTTGAAATAATTATTTTGTCAAACGTTAGTTGGCACCATTAGAAGTAATGAAATCTAGGAGTTCCGAATACGCGTAAAGTTTCGAAGAGAAGGTCTTAGAGCTTTGTGAACCTCCGTAATGTGAGCTTGACTCTGACGTCTTCAAATCGTTGCAAGTAATATTCGCAGGGTTTGCAGCACCAAGTCCTGTTTTGAAACTGTGTTACGTAACTACAGTACGCCTTCAAGACGGCGCAAGTTCAAGCCGCCAGGGGAAAGCTCGTACACATTGTATCACCGATGGGTGCCCAGGGACACAGGGGATCAAACCCTGCACCTCACGCATTAACGACAGATGTTCGAGATATTTAGGCAAACAGTGTATTAACATTGTAAAGCTTCCTATTGAAACTTTTCGACAGCTCCTATAGGACCGAAAGGTGCACGAGCGAGTTTGCCTAGTTGATAATATGGGAATTGTTGCCCTGAGTGGGAGGCACCATTGCCAAGAATATCGTTCGGGTTTCGTTAGAGGCAATAAAGAGCCTGCAGTAAATGTTTAAAGTCACCCGAAGCAGGTCGCATTGCCCAGTAAATATTTCGAGTTTCGCTTGACAGCTATACCGTTGGCATTCACACACAGCCCAGGTCGAGATTGTAGCAGCACTCCCATCGCGTTCTGGCAACTAGCCATGTGCTAAAAATTCTTCTTCGCTGACGGGCGTTGCACGCGGGGCAAACTTTCACTTGTGGTCACAACATGACGTGGTGGGTGCTACAAGTTTGTGTGTTTAATGTAGCACCTAAGTATTTTGTAACGCCCAGAATACCGTGGGCACCAGGGCACTTGATCAGAATACGTGCGCATTTATAAAGCGCGACAAGACATTGCTAATCTTAGTCACGGACCAAAGCAAACTATACTCAGGTAAAATTAGGTGGCAGATAAAAAAGGAAATGATAAAAAAAAAAATAGTTGCTGCGTGAGCCGGATATTTGGTTGGCTGAGGCTGATAAAACTTTATTCACAATAAGTGGGAGGAATAGGAGAAGTCTGCTAGCGTGCCGCAGGCCATGGAGACTTTTGGCAACACCGGCCCATTCGACGGCCTTGAACTGAATGCCAGGGTCATCGCTGGAACTTAGCTTGTCCCAAGCTTCTTTAGAGGGATCGGGCAAGAGTTCTGAGGGAAGCTTATGGGCTTTGCACGCCCAGATCATACGCTCGAAGTTGTCTTTCTCCCCACAAAACCGGCAGAAGGGATTCATATCTTTATAAATTATGAATTTTGATATGCAGTTTGGAATGGGGAGGGTCCCCGTCTGTAGTTGTCTCCATATTGTTGTCTGGTCAGTGTTTTATGGGGTGGTGGGAGTGTTCTTCTCATTGCTTTGTAATGGACAGTGAGTTCGTGGTATGATACGCCTGGCTCACCGATGGGTTCCGGTTCCTGATTTTGCGCCACCGCTCGGCCGGCTAATTCTCGAGCGTATTGGTGGGCAGCCTCATTTCCCGGATTCCCCGCATGAGCTGGCGTCCATATTAATTCGATATCTCTCGAGAGAGAGGAGATTCTCTCATTTCACTGATATATTTGGTTGGGTTTTCGCGGCGGAGAGACGCCTTAAACTCATTAAGGCATGGTGCTTAAATTTCCCGCTACAAAGTAGCCATGCGTGCTCTAATCGTTTTACAGACCGCCTTGGATCGAGCTCGGTTTCCATGGAAATTACCGCCTTCCTCTCAACAGCGACTCTTAACCTCGAGGGCTTCGGAAACGTGCCAGTCGCTGTGACGTCAGCTCTGCGCTGGTGCTGACGCGCCGGTCTGAGCTATTGTCTGCCGCTGGAGTAATTCTTCGCCCACGAGTGGGAGAATTAGGCGGACAATGGTCTGCTTCCCTTGCCCTCAGTCGGGAAGTGGACGCGCGCATGTGGGCCGATTATGCGGGCGTCTTCGCGCGGAGCAAGATTCCCAGCTGAGCAGCGTCCGCGTAGACAAAGGCGCGACGCCCTCTCCCGCGCACTTCGACGAGAAATGCGGCGGAGGGGAAGAAAGAATCCTCCGGCGACAAAGCGTGAATGCCAAGGCCGCGTCGACGACGACAGCGGTGCTCCCAGACCATGGCCAGGTGGCGCGACCTTGAGCAAACAGAGCGACGTAACTGCTCCAATCGTAGATTCGTGGCACTGTTCATTCTCTGTCTGCATGCGCATGGTTCAGTCGTGCTCATTGTGACCTGCAAGGCACTGGCGGTGACCGTGTTGTGGCGTGCACTTTGTAGCATTTTCACGCGTCGTCAAACAAGGCACCAGACATGCCGGGACACTGGATGCGGTCTTGTCATTTCAGTCGTCTCGCACCATATGCAGAGCGAGCTTCGAGACAGTGTACGGTAGAGTATGTGCTGGAAGTATACAGTCGCTCGAGGTGACGTGAACCTGCGCTATTGGTTGGTAAGGCGCTTGCGCCTATCAAAGTACAGGAGGGTGCGAATATGACTGTATTTCTTTGACAGGTAGTCGGCAGTAGAGCTGAAGTTGCGAAAGCAAAGAGCTTAGTTCAACTAGCAGGGTCCAGTTCTTATACGCTCGAAACTAACCCACGCTAGAAGCTTCCACTTCACCGTAAACTGCTTGTCCGATGTACAGTCACGTGCACCATGGTTTGAACGAAATTAGGAGTCGTCCATTTTTCTTACAGTGAATGCTTTCATTAATGAGCAGAGAAGGGCCGTTGGCGGACTGGATGACAGCGTCACTTTAATCATAAAATCAGTTTCAATTCCTGTTTATTTTTTTCTTTTGTAGGTTGTTCTCAAAGCAACAGCCATACAGGAGCTAATATTTGTGGTATCGCGTAGTATGTTCACTAATCCCAATCCCTCGCAGCAACACTGTCGCAAGTGAACCTCGACAATCACCTTGGTACAGGCGATACGCGCGGTCAAGCTCGTATCCCGCAGCGCCAAGGTCTAGTTCTTCCGCCACGTGCGGAGCAGGGGAAAGGGCTCCTAGACTGCTTTGTTGAAAAGCCGAGCTCCCGTGAGCAGAATTGCAAACAGCTGCTCACTACGAAGTTGGGGTCGCGGAGTTAACGCTGTGACATGGGCCTCACGACCGCAGAGGTGTCACAAGACGGCACAAAGAGAACACTGACAGGAGAGGCGGCCGGATGCACTAGTTGTCATCAACATTTCTGCTCAAGTGCCCACCCAGAACGCTCAACTTCTGTTTCCGTACTGCGAAAGCACTCTCGTGTGCCCCGCTGCAAGGCTTCTTTTGTTGTCTATCTAATTTAAGCAATGTACCTTTGCACAGTGTGCCATTCTTGCTATCGTTCTTTCCAGTTTGTGCGAAGTTTGTTCAGGAAGTGCTATATGTTCTCAAAGGGCGCGTCATTACAGAACAGTGCAGCATGTTCTATCCGGGACCAAAATACTGTTAAGAATAGCATACATCCGTTCAGCAGATTAAGTTAACTTCCAAGTAACTCGAGCAGACGCCTTCGTATTGCGCTGTGGTGGCTATGTGGCGGACTGGATTATGACAAGCTATCAGATCCTTGATATTTGTCACAACTATATGCTTGAAAATAAACTCTCTTAGTTGAAGCTGCAAGATATGGATATATCCACTGCGCGAAGTGCACTTCACACTTCCTTCATCGGACCTCTTCAATAATATTAGGCCATAGCGCAACAGACTTGGATTAACGAAAAATTGATATGCTAGCCAAATAAGACGCACACTAAGAGTACCAATACAGGAAAAGGGCTGGACTCCTTGACAGGGTTATTCAGAGTTTGGCAGCAAAAAAAAAGGAGCCAACAGTCTAAATTAAAGCGCTGAAGCAAGACTGTATAGTGGGCCAGCATGCCACACCCACTGGCCCATCATACGGCCTTAATTGCTTCAACATTCTAATTCTACTCCGGGCTCTTTTCTTTCGCTAGAAACTCTGAGTAATCATGCGAACGTGGTCAGCCCTTGTCCTGTGTTATTCTTCCTTTGTGTGCGTCGTATTTGGCTGGTGTAACAATCCTTCAGCATGACATATAAACTGGCCCACCATATAGCACTGTTTCAGGACGAGAGAAAGCATGTACAATAAAGTACCACAGATACGCGAGTCTAGCCACACTGTTATTTAATAACGATAATTTTTATGGCACCAACCATAAAAGGAGTTCAGGTGCCAATTTTTCTAAGCATTCGATCACACTGTGTTTAAACAGCTGTGTAGCCTATACTTAAGGGATAGAGCTCCCGACCGGCAAGAATAAAGTTTCACGACTTCCGTGCTTTGTGATCTCAGGATTTGATTTTTTCTTTCACAAGCGCAAGACACCGAAATGCACAATCGTTCCAATGACATGCATGAAGTACGTAATTGTAACTAAAATAAAAGACTTAAATTATCCACAAAATTATTAATTCATGAATACCTCAATTGCTCATTTTTCTATTTCCTGCCTGTCGACCAAATCGCAAAATCCGCTTTGTAAGCACGCTACCAGGTTTCTCTACTATATTCCCTGTATACTAGAGTATGCCTTGAAGCTTAGCGAAATTGACGAATGGAAGGGATTCCTACTCGACTCGAACAAAGATTACACGCACGTTACTGTACACTCTTGCCGAGACTAAAAAGAGAAAGAATAAGTTGCGAGCGATTAAGCTGCTCCACAAAAAATGAGTTCGGGTCCATATTTCATGCAATCATGGTTTTAGACCAGGACTCTTTATTGCCGCGCAATGTCCCACTACTACAGTATGCAAACGAGCTATATCAGGTTTGCTCTTGAGGCATCTACATTCATGATACCTTTAAGAGATCTCCGCGTCTTCTAAAATCTAGAAATATCACCTTGCGACACGTCTCGGACGATTCTGCAATATATTTGCTGGCGGTAGGCCAAATATATCGTTTTATTTGTCCTTTTTCTTTCAGAAGCAACCTTCTGCAAAGAATTCGCAGCTCTGTGGTTTATTTCGATGCATGCCCTCTTTCCGCCGATGCAGTGCAAGCGACTAAAATAAAAAAAATGTACTCGAGGCCTGCGACGCCCCATTTCTTTTTTTTTTTTTTTTCTCTCTCTTCTCTCATTTCTCTGCTTCTTTGGAGGGGTGCAGCGATCGCGCACTGACTGACCGCAGCGTCACGTAAGTCAGTCACGTAGGTCAAGACGTGCTGCTATGGTCGGGCGCACTGCCCATATGTTGGTACATATCAGCGCATCTTTCGTTAGCCCCGTCGCCCGGCCCATGACACGGTATCTTGTTTGTTACAAAACGCACGCATGCACGCACGCACATATAGACGGTCGCGCGTGAGCGCTTAAGCAGGCACGCACACCGCACGTGTGGCATATTCGAGCTAAAGTTGAAATCGGAATAATCATAGCCGCAGAGCTCAGGCTTTTCTTTGCCCGAAGTTATTTCTACTTGCTGATATACTAAGCAGTTCTGTCGCGTGTAATATGCGGGCCACATCGCGTCCCGAACTGATGTCATTTTGATTCCTCTGCTTGTATAATGTATCCCGTAAGCAAGAGAGTGCATAAAGTTAACCCTTTCTTTTTCGAAGCTGTTGCTATTTGGGAACCAAGTATTCCTGTTCGTAAATGACACACCGAAGTTGCTCAGACTAAGGTGACCTCAGAGAAAGCACAGTAGATTAGCGTATTTCTGCTTCACACGTAGGAATATAATCATGTAGCGTTTAAAAATGGTTAATGCGCACCATTTCACGACGCCACTGATAACACTGCAACGAACAACTAGCCTTCGTTTTTAGACTCGAGAACAACCGTGTAACTTGCAGTCACCAGCGAATGCTTATGTAATGTACATGGGAACGAACGAAATTATTTCGGCGAAAGATACGCAATCTGATCGTTTCAACTGGCTGAAAATATGGGTCATGTGTGATGGTCCGTACGCCGAGGGCCGCGAAGCAGCGCCTCAGTAAAAGAGCTCGCGAAAAACCGCACCCAGTAAACTTCAGATGCCGACGGTCTCTTACACCACTAAACGCGATAATATCTAACCTTAACCAGCGGCTGTCGGCGCAAGTATTTATAGTGGCTCCATTGCGTAATATCTGCGTGAATTCCCAAACAAGCACAGGCTGTGTAAAACGGAGGAAATACATGCGCGAGGTTATACGAGTGGTTATATATAGGCAGTCCCCGCTTTGCGCACCTGAAGAGGCAATAACAAGGTAGCAGTTCTATACAGTAGTGTGACGAAGAACTGATGTGTTTTCGTGGCCATTAATTTACTGGTTTCATCGCATTCACGTGCATCGTGGCTGGCAGAACGAAAAGCCACGGCCGCCCGCGGACTGGAGAGGCGAATGCAGCGGCCGCTCAAGCCTGGCCGTGGCACATTTAACGCGCCTCAGTGGAGCCCCGCGCCGTTCGCAGTTTAATTAACATGACAAATATAGCGCCGCGCTTATAAAGGAGCATGCGTTGGAGGCCACTTAGTTCTCTCCAACCAAATCGTTTGACAGGATTAAGTTTGTTACGGTGGTTACTCTGTAGTAGTCCGTTGTCGGCGGTTCGCTATCGACGCTGTACATGTGCTGAGCTTGGAATGAGAAACTATATAGTCGGAAGCCCCCGGGAATTGTCTATAGATTAACCGTATAAACACGTTTACCGGCTGATTGACCAGATTTCTTGTAAAGGGATATGCACTGGCCCAGGATTTCGTAAGTTTGTCATCTATGCGCTTAAATGTACAATATTTTAAATTCTCATCCGTGATGTTTCATAACGTTTACTTCTGGTACAGTTTCTTCATGATCAAAGCGTATTGGAAAAGTTATCCGCATTTTCTCATTGCGAAGTTTTTCCGCATGATGAAGAAATGTTTGTCAGAAACTTTTTTTTTGTATTAACAGTTTTTTTTTTTGTATTAACGAAAGCCTATATTACATAGGACAGCTTCCTGCTAATTAGCCGATCCCAATCAGATTTTTTTCCCTCAGCTTATAAGTAGGAATTCCAGCTGAAGGGATTCCACACCACTATGTCTGTTTAGGGTGCTCAACTACTCAGCCAGGAGAGCCTGGTTCGAACCCCACCTCGTTTTGGTAGAGATAAATTACGCAAAGCACTCGTGTTTTGTGCGATGCCATTAGCCGACGAAGAACCCCAGGAGGCTGCAATCATCCGAAGCCCTCCGCTACGGCGTCATTCATAAACTGAGCCGTTTTGGGACTTTAAACACTGTAAACCAAATAAAACCAAACCTTCTAAAAAAGACCAGAATGTTCTAACTCAGTACAACCGTAGGGCTGTTCAAAGTCTCGTAACATAGTCTGCAGCATGTTTTCCTTCTCCAACTTCAGTTAAAGAGTGAAGACTTGTTGGCTGGCTTTTACTTGGTTTTTATAACAAAATATCAATGCAAAGGTTATGCAGCTTTATCCTGCATAACAGCAGCTGCCACGTGCCAAAGTTATGAAGCTACCACGTGACAGTTTTAGTGAATATCTCTCGGCCATTGCACATATAAAGTCCTTCGTTGATAGCGCCCCAGAGAAGATCCAATTTTGTTCTCTGCGACGCATCTTGACAGTCTGAATCAGCCCCGCTGTCACGTGGAAGCTATTTGCGAGTTAGCTTTTAAAGCACCTAAAAAAGCTACTTCACATATGCGCAAATGTTTCAGCCAGCTGAAACGTTTGAGCACATTTTTCTGAAGCCAATAATATAAGGTTATTAGTTTTTACTCCTTAATTACTCCGGAAAACGAAAAAAAAAAAGAAAAGATACTGTAGCCTAGGTCAGGCGACACAGCAGGCTTTGGGTGGTTTTTCTGGGCTAAGAAATTGTGCATTTAGGAGCCCTAACACCAGCACGGATGCCCGGTATACATTCACTTTTATGCAAGCGTATAGTACCTGTATGCGTTCTTGAACGGACTATGTGCGAAGAGCATGTCTAGATTTCGTGGTTTAATTTTTGTTTCGTGTTCGTTCATTATACGAGCCAGCATTCGAGTGCTCTCTTGGTTACTGCCCTAGGTTCGGCTGTTTTCCAGCCTTGAGCACGCACTGCGTCGGGCATCACCACACGACACGCATTAGCCAAAGCTGCCCTCTGAAAGCTAGCAATGTTGCGCCAACTATCCCAGTAAAAAATTCTCCTCGAAAAGCGTATACAACGTTCACTCTTTGCAACTGAGAAAGGTACAGCGCTGTTGAAACTAGTCGCATTCATGGGGTCGCACAAATAGAAACAGAGTTCGTAAAGGAACACCATTTCTTTATGGACTAGCGCAAGGCTGCCGACAATAAAACCCAAATCCAGATTCCCTGCAAAGCTGCGCAGTAGTTTTCTGATTGGTGGATGCTGCGGTTGTACCTTTCTTAGCACTCCACGGTTTGTGTGAGACGGAGTGCCGACATCACCTGCTACCGCAGAAATGTCCCTGGCGAGCTGCTTATTTTTCTCTTTCGCATAAAGGGTTAGCTGTTTTCCGGTTTCCCTGTCTTTGTAATCGCAAGCTTCTCGCTTTAATGAACCTTTGTTCCGTATGTCGTGCGGACAGACTTGTGTGTTGTGGTGTAACTGTGCGGACATACCGGGCGAGGCATGCTTTCTGTGGCTGTGTAAGGTAGCCGCGTGACGCAAAAAGAGCGCGACGTGACGCAGGTCTCGCTCCTTGGAATGATCACTGTGCTTTCATGCGCGTTTTGCTGGAGGGGGGGGGGGGGGGGGGAAGCGGAGAAATTAGCCGAGTTTTTGCGCAACTCTTCAAAACATGCGTAGTTACGCACATGCAAATGGTTGGTCGGTTTAGTTTAGAGGTTTCGCTCTCCAAAGCGACCCAGAGTGTGAAGAACGACATATTGGATGAAGGGTTTCGCATAATTTCGACTACTTGAACTTCTCCAACGTGAACTGACATCGCACAGTACGTGGGCGCCTGGCGTTTCGCCTCTATCGAAAAGCGGTCTCCGCTGCCCGGATCGAACCTGGGTAACCCGTGCCAAGTAGTCGAAAGCATATATAAGCTACAAAGAGTGGTCCTCACCGACGCTGATTATTAGGCAGAAAGTAACCACCGGTTACCCGTCACTGCACCGAAAGTATAGACTCTGGAGATTATCGGCAACTATATACGTCGTGCGGCACCCGTCGTTACTGTATAGAGCAGATAAAAAAGGGTTACCTGTTACACACGTTACATTATACGAGTACTTTGCCGATTGTCTACCTGGTATATAGTGCTCATAACGTAACCTGGTAGTTAACTTTTTACTGTAGAAACGCGGTGCATCAGCCGTGGAAATAAGGACGACCAGGACGATAGTGCTTGGTGGGAAAGAGACATCGTCGAACGTGTTCTCTCGTTAGTTCTGTGGCGATAATCGTGACATTGAGTGACGTCTCGAGGGAAAGAACCCGATATTATCGCTTCCCACTTCGTAGACATCGGCGTAGACTAAGTCTACGCAGCTGTCGGCAAAGGAAACTCTTCAATGCCACGCATCTCGCTTCGCGGAAATCCGACTGCCTCCAATAGCCGGCTCGTTACCATTTGGGCACGTCTGAGTACTTTCCTCGTGAATTAGGCAATTACTGAAGGCGGTATCCGCGCGATTCCTTCGTGAGTTGACGAACATGATGTCCATCATCCCCAGTATAGGTTTTACTGCAAAAAAGAGCTAGCATTTCCTTTATTCTTTTCGCAACCTAATCAAAGGCACCGGCTTTAGACGTCGACAAATTATAGTTCTCACGAATAGACTGCCACTTCCACATCGGGCCAAGGTTAGGTATTTGCAACGGCACCTTCAGCAGACGGAAATGGCAATGAGCAGTACAGCAGTGGAATCCGCCTTTGCCGCGAAAATGAGCCAGTGTTTTCCGTCTCTCTTCAAAATGCGGTCGAGTTTCCGGCTTTCACCCCCGTTAATCAGCTAAAAATTATCCATTATAATAAGCCTGTTACGAACCGCTCCGTTGACAGACGGCATCAAGCCTTCCGGGAAGACTTGCTAAGGTCGAGCTATGCCCTTGAGCGTGCATTTATCTATATGTAATACGTATAATCGATTATACTGAGGATCAGTGCCGTAAGCCTTGGCATGATTATCTACTAACGACGTCATAAAGAACAGCTCTTTGCACGATAAGGAAATTGAGGCCTTTTTTTTTTTCGTTTTTTTTTTTTTCTGCGGAAGGCGCGTCAGATCGTCGTAGAGACTTCGCCAAGACACCTACGAAGAATATTGCCTTTTACTCGCTGAATTTGCTGGACGGCATCTATTCTGTTGTTGCGCTCGAGGTAGGGGCTGCTGAACACTTGACAAACATGTAGTTTTGGCATGTAATGTTGTCCACAGCATGATGAACGCATAGATTGTTTGGCCAGGCGAAGCAAGTGAAGTTTTCCTTGATGCTCGTGTTTGTCGTGAGAGTAGGCCCGTTATGACGCAGTTACGCAAACAGCTTCGTTCCTTGTCAATAAGTCCTATCGTGATTATACGACAAACCTTTCCTCCGCGATATAGGCAGAAAACGACACAGAAAGTAAGAATCTTATGCGACCTTAACTCTAGATGGGGAAGATGCAAGTTGGTGTAGAAACCCGTGAATAGTTTAGTTTCCTGCAGGAAAGTGGATGACGAGAAACCTGGCCCAAGACGGACGGCGATGTAATAAAGGAAGGAAGGTAATGTGATAGTGATGATCATGGCGCGGTGCCTTGTAGAAATGAGGTACATGTCCGTATACGTGAATGACGATGACATAAAAAAATTCACGCGGCCCTGACGCCTCATAATGCATGAGATGAGTTACTCATCCAGTCATCCCAGAAGAAATTTCTTATAACCAACGCAAAACAACGATTCCCCAAATCTTCCGTGTTTTACGAACTCTGTGCACTTTATGAGAATAGATATCACTGGTTGGTCTGAATGTATGTCATTGCGACATGCTTGGAACTTATGACGGATTTAACATCCACATTTGATAACACCCTTCTTGTGTACTGCTGAAATCAACGCACTTCTCCTTGCGTCGGGGTGTATACCTTCTTCCGGCGCTGTGATGTTTTTCTAATGCTCGCAACAAAGCGAAGCGGACCTGTAACGGCAGACTTCGGCATTGTAATGATGACAACGAAACTCGTAATCGAAAACCGAGGTTATAAAAGCTAGAAAAGGTCAACAAAACTAAATACAGGTGTCGCCATTATCGACCATTTTCGCAAGCAAACTGTTTTGCGTGGAAAACTTTCGCCGCGAATTTCTGAGGATAGGCTACACCTCCATTCACTTCGATACACAGATCACGGGGGCCTTTGCCGGTCTTGACGCCTGCACCAAGCGGCCGGAAAAAGTCCTAAAATTCGAATTTCCAGGCAATAATACTTCCACTGTCAGGGGACAGACATGAATTTTGCCGTAAACGACAGAACTTCTATGGTGTTCTCCTGTGTGGTGCGTTAATCCTGCACTACACTGTTGCAGCTGCCATTCATGGGGTTATTATAGTTAATGCATGCATTCGCTCACATATATATTTTTTTAATGGAAAAACAGAGAATTTTGCCGGCTTTTAGATTTCGCTGGCATGCTACTTTGTGGGGGTAGAGGAATTCGTGAGGGAAAGATTGAAAAAAGAATGGTGAGGGAAATAATAGAATTGAAGGTGGAGATAAAACACGGCCATTAAATACGTGTTAAGGTGCTTCGTGGAGTAATGATATAAAATCAAATATTCAAATACATGATCCGACAAATGTGCTTATATAGAGTTCACAGCTTGCGAAATGCCTGAAGGAAACATGCAAGGTGAATTTAGAGTTTTTCAAGGAGTGCAATGTCTTTCAAATATGTAAATAAAAAGTTCATCGCGAGTCTCTGTTGCCTAGGGCAAGCTAAGGGACCTAAAACACTGTCCATCGTTAAAGGCACTGGGGAGAGCTTCTCCATGCTGTGTTCATAGTTTGCACGCTCGTCAGCGTACGCAGTGCACTCGTTCATTGTTTAAACGCTCTGCATAAAAACCAGGGTTAACAATCAGTTATACTCACATTGGTGTCCTCACCTCACTTTGGAGCTTCCTCGCTTCTTCTTAATTATATAAAAAATGCGCCCAGCAGTCGAAGAAACAGAGCCAAGGCCTCGCCGCGCCCACTCGCATGTCCCGTCCACCGGAGTGCTTTACTTTCTGCTGAAGCGCAATACAAACTCGAAGCGTCCAGCGGTGCGACTTCAGAAATAAACTTGCAAACTTTATTGCACCTTCCGACTGCTATCCCCGCGTCCACCTGCATTCGTTACACGAGCGCGCGCGGTTGAAGAAGGCGCGCTCTGGAGAAAGAATCTCGATTCAATGCGTGCGCGTGAATTCTGTTTGTCCACCTCCTCGTCCTCTTACGTACGGGCGCCGAATGGGTAATGGGCCATCTGGGGGAGACGCCACCCAGAAGACATTAGACGGCATATCCCTCCTCCCATTACCCGCGCCTGCCGGAAGTAACTTCCGCTTCCGTAAGCTCGCCGGTGTTTGCGGCCCGCTTCGCGCCCTAGAAGCCCCGCGTGAACAAGAACTCTCCCTCGCTGTGCTGGTGGCGGAGGATCTGAAGGCAATAGCTTCGAAAACGGCGGCTACTGACCGAAGCCCCTCCTCCCCTACGCTCCTTTCACGCACAGGAGTAAAGTCTTTTCTCGCTTAATGCTCACTGCCCTAATCATCATTGTAAACAGAACACCTCAATTGAATTAAACGATGTCAAGTGCCTATAGTTTTTAACAGTCCGCTTGTACAAAATTTCTACAAATAAATCTATTCGTTGCAATGAGAGGGTTGGGATTTTCTTTGCGAGTGAATGCATAAGAGGTCAAAGAGTTGGTCGTAGTCGTCTATTCGCACAAAACAGGAAAATGAATGCACTGGAAAGAATGTGATACAGCTTGAGGACGGTGCAAATAAGTTCACCGAAGAAGCCAGGCAAATCTGACAAGAGAGTGTGGATGGGTGTCTAAGTGTGAAGAAGTTGAAACTGGAATGGGATTAATGACAGGTGAAGAGGAGGGGGTATATAAAAATAGCGACCGCGAAAAGAGATGGGCCGGAGCTGTAAAGAACAGGATATAAATAATAGTCTCAGTAATTTCCAAAGGTAACTGCTTTCGCACTACTTTCGGCAGTGCAGTTTGGCGCTCAGTTCCCTCATTGACAAAATTGTTCAAGTAATTTACTCAGTATAGAAAGCAAACAAAAAGCTTCACAACACGTCAGCCCTGAAGTAGAAAAAAGTAGCTACGAAAACATGGTCTTCCGGAAGAAATCATGGCTTTTTCACCAATCTACAAATAGAGTAAAGTATATATATTTTTTTAATTGTAGTTCAAAGAGCCTCCGTTATGTTTCTTTGGCACAGACGTATTCGTAGTCACACAAACTGACATCAGGCTCACATCAAAACATTGAGCGTTTGCCCTGCGCGAGGGGTTGCACTGACTTTAAATGTCAGCTAATGAATGATTTGCTTTTAAACAGAAAAAAACAAAACAAATGTGCTGTCTACAGGAGAAGAAAATTTTAAGATTGGTGTATTCGACGTTGATGGCGATGCTGCCTTTGAATGATGCTGCCGTGACAGATAATGTCACAGGCTGCCACAACGGGCTTGAACGTGCGGCTGGCCTCAAAAGAATGTGTTCTTTTCCAGCGGGCGTGCGAAGCTGCAAAATGTTAGCCGAAATCTGCCGACTTATCTCGGACACGGCGCAGCGACATACCACTTTTGAGCGGCTCCGCTGTTCAACAAGCTCTCTCCCGGCTGCCGCTGCGCAACCAACACATCAAAATGACATTCCACACGGGAAACATTAATTGGAATCATGAACGGAAGTTCTGGACAAGAGCAATGCTTCAGTGAGAAGTTCTTTATAAAGGGAATTTTTTTTTTTTCTCGCATATCGGGACGCAATCTCCTCCCTCAAAATACAATACAGGATATACTGCAACGCATAGAAATTTTGGCAATTTCCAACAATATGCTCATAACCGCTGTAACTTGTAATATTCGATAGTTGCTTCATAATTCAATGTGACATTCAAGAGCGCAGAACTAGAACAAGTGCGCGTTAACAACGGTTAACAGTTTACATGCGTTTTAGGTAAGAACACGAAGTGTTCTTGATATCTCTTTATTTACATGCACATAAAGGAGATGTCAGTGTCTGGCAACAAAGCCGGTTGTTACAAACAAAAGGCTACCATCTAGACAATCGAAAATAAAACAAGAGACGCGATTAACAGAAAGGAAAGAAAACTAATTTTACGCAGCTTTTCCAAGAAAGCTACACGCCAAGCAATATCTACCTGAAAACGTTTGAAACCGTTTCAATCCATTTTTAAGCCACTGCGTACAAATCGAGGTCATACTGTTCGATTTTGCATATGAAATGTGCAAGAGTTCTCGCACTCCAAGAAGCATCGAAGCCGATAAAAAGTTTATCCACATTTGGCGGCATTTCTTGGAGTTGACGCATCGTCGGTTTCTCAACGCAGAAGTCATGAGGCAGTGTGACGCTGACGCCGTGGCTACGAAGAACGTCTAGTAATTCTGACGAAGTTACAGCGCGAGACACCGAATAAGAAAAAACGTAATGGAAGTATTTCCAAGAAGCTTGCATGCGTAATATTTGTGTTAAACTGTACGTGCAATGCAAATACAGGTACCTTTATTTCAGTAACATGTGTGACTCTATCGATGCTCCTAAAAATATCCTATAATTTACTTCACAAAAAAGTACACCCCTGAGTACGCGAAAAAATGGCAGCATCAATGCAAAGCGAAAACAAAGATTAGTTGTGGTTTAACTCTGGTTAACCCTAGTTGATTTGCGATAGCAACGGCGGAAGCTTCTATTGCCTGCTACATTATTCCCCTATCACGCCCTATCAGTGTAAGGTGCTACAGCTCATCCTTTAAGGGTATGACGCGAGAGCCTAGGCTACCAGCCCACATATAAATGAGGCCATGCGTTCTTCTCCTTCTTCTTCTTCTTGGTGGCGCAATGGTTACGGCGCTCGACTACTGTTCCCAAGGACGCGGGATCGAATCCCAGGCCCTGCGGCCGCTTTTCGACGGAGGCGAAACGGAGTGGCGTCTGTGTGCTGTGTACGTTAAAGAACCCCAGGTGGTCAAAATTTCCGGAGTCCTCCACTACGGCGTCTCTCATAGCCTGAGTGGCTTTAGGACGTTAAACCCAACAAAACCAATACCAAAACCATCTTCTTCTTCGTGCGGCTGTTCAAGGTCAATCGTGGCCTGGCCTCCGCGGGGACTGCGAGACGACTGGAAACCTGGCGCAGTATTGCTACAGCAATAAATATGCCCGGAGGCAGCGGAGGGCGCTTGAAGCTCTGTGCGGATTGCAAATGCGAACGCATAAACGCCGCACAGTCGGTACAGCTGTGAGGTTCACAAAAAATTTGTTTTTGCTTAAAGGCAGGGAATTTGACCTAAAGGCGCTCACACAGAAAGCCTTAACCCTAAAGGCCTAAGTCGGAGACCTTTACCCTGAAAACCTTTGTTATTCTCATTAATGACCATTATCAGTATTTAAAACGCCATTTGCATTTCAATAATCCTCGTTATCTTACTGTTAATGATTACCGACGTAACATGTAATTTTGAATCCTGGCTTTGCTTCTGCATTAAATATTAAAGATCGTCACACTATAAGCACAGCTTCTGTCTCGCGCCCATTTTTGCGCACACCAACATATATAAGTATTCATTCTTTTCACGAACGCTTTCTGAATGGAACGCTCTGCCCCACAACTCCCAGTTCTTTTACTCTCCTTGATTGATGTGCCTCAGCTATATGGCGTCACGAATTTTGTTATTATGTCGCATTACATTATGTATTTTTGTATTATTTCGCATTGTTATATATAGACTGTACAACAGATTGAACTTGCAGACCGTTTTGTGCTAGTCGATGTCATGAATTGTGGCACTTACATATCCCCCCTCTCCTCCTAGACATCTACGTCTGTGCACGCATTTAATAAATAAATAAATAAATAAATAAATAAATAAATAAATAAATAAATAAATAAATAAATAAATAAATAAATAAATAAATAAATAAATAAATAAATAAATAAATAAATAAATAAATAAATAAAAATGCCCTCACCCTGAATGTCTCCTCTAAATGCCTTTATAATTCTCACTGATTACCTTTATTAGTTTTTGAAATGTCATTCACTTCCCATATTATTCAACACTATCATTAACGTTTGTTAATGATTACCGACTGAACGCACAATGTGTACTGGTGACGTCACCTTCTTACCGGACGCCACTTTTTCTGAAAGAGGCCAGATCTCGTTGTTGATAAGTCATACAATGTTTTCGCATTAAAAACGTTAGCGTAGGTAGCTAAACATTAGCTCATATTTCTCGCTAATACCATATTAGGTCATTAACAATCGAAATATAGCAAGAGATACGGGCATAATAATCAACAGCCTGTCCACATCCACTGCATGGCAGATAGCTCTCCCACATATCTCTCCAATTAGCCGAGTCTTTTGCCAGCTGCATTCGTTTGATCCCCACAGGCTCTCTAATCTCACCCGCCCATGTAACATTATATCGCTCGCCTTCCCTTGGAATACAGCCTGTTACTCTCAAAAACCTTCGGTTATTTTGTCTTCGCATTTCATGACCTGTCCATGCCCATTTATTTCTCCTGATTTCTAATAGAATGTCATTAACTAGCGTTGGTTATTTTACCCGGTCGGCACGCTTCCTGTAATTTAGCTTTACACCTACAATTTTCCTTTCCAAAGCTCTGCGTGATCTTCAATTTAAGTCAAACGTTTTCCGTCAGTCTTCACGTATCTTCCCTGTAAGAGAATAGCATTAAGATAGAGCTGTGGTGCACTCCCCTCTTCGGGAATATTAGTAACACGCCATTCTTGATGTTCTAGTACTTGCCAAATGCGCTCCAGCCCAATCTGATTCTTGCTGTTTCCTTTTCGGGATCCGGATCTACGGCCCTATACCTGCCCCCAGTAGACTTATTCCCTTACCACTTCCAGCGCCTAGCTGCATATTACAAACTTCTGTTCCTTGCCGAGGCTGTTGACCCTTACTTAAGACGTTTGCATATTAATTTTAAGCATCCCGCTCTTATTTGCGTGTCAACGTCATTAATCAACATTACACATATACACAAACAGGCATTTCAAGGAAATAAAGGATTTTTTTTCACAACGTATACAAGATACCAAAGTTGCATAGGCACACCTTGAGGACTCGCTGCGCAATAAAGGGGGTTAGGGATTTAAAAAGCAAGTATTTGACGGTAGTAATTCGTTCGAAAAAGACGCTAAGCACCAAATGTGGCGTGTCCGCACGTTTTAACGTTACACAGCTATGTATAGATAATGCTGCTGAAGTTGTGCGCACTGAAACGTGATCGATAACGGACACTATAGCGGAATCAATAATCGAAAGGACCAAATCCTTCCTGATGTCTTTGTTTATCTCCACTGAAGCACAGCGTACTGCACAAGGCAAGTGTGGGTAGCACCGACCGATTCCTTGCTTCACAAAACAAACAAACCAAAGACAAATAAGCAAGCTTTGAGAAGGTGTCGCCGGGCTCTGCTAAGTCTTGGGACCACACGTGAGAGCTAAAACCTCTCGATAGACGCATTGTTTATGTCACGGAGCATTGCGCAGACGCAAATGATGCCGTCGGACAAGCGGACATAACGGCTAAATGAAACACAACCTGTGTCTTCCGGCCAGTGCTTTTCCTCACGGAACTAAATACGTTAGTGGCAGTTCCGAGAAACCCGTGCACTTCGTATGCTGTGGAGCTCCGCTGCTATCGAGACCGTTGTATAACTTCACGCTATATAAGCGCGCAGTTACCGCTTTGCGAATCCGGTGGTACAGTCCGCTCCCATCGTCTGGGAAACGCCGCTATTCACGGTTCCCCGGCGTAGTTACTATCTCTTGCCTTTCTAATACGCAGTACCGAGAGGTCTGTTTGTCATCCTGGTCGATTTATCGTTCGGTCCCAGGAACTACAGTAGCTGGACATTTGATACACGTGACAGGCTTTCAATTCCATTGCTGCAAATGCGGAATAGGGTGCGAAAATCACCAGCACTGTTTCGTAATCCTGTTTGCACTTCCTATACGCGGCCAGGCGTGTGCAAAGACTGGCTCAATAGACTAGACTCCAGAATATCGCGTCGGAGCCTCTGAGAAGTGATTTCCCGGGTTTGAGGAGTCAGCGTCCCAAAAAGAAAACTCTTCGAGCTCGAAATTCACCTGACCGCAGTTTGGGAAAAGGAGGAGAAGACATTATTTAATGATCACCTGATATGTTGGCTTGGTTATCTAGCCTAGTAAGTTAATCAAGAGGAAATTTGGAAAGATGAGGCGGAAACACAGTTCAACAATTTTTAGTCGGCAGCAGTTAGAACGCGTCGTGACTTCACAATATCACGTGACAATCTGGTGACCAAAGGAAAAAGAGTTTACTCAATTATCGAAAAAGTGATGTCGCCATCCCTTAAACATTTTCGTTTTTTTTTTTTTTTTTTTTTTGCAACACAGCTGCGATATTAGGCTTTGATATTCCCTTACACGAGGCAATTACAGGCGCTCTAAGCCTTACCTTTGCTGAGATACCGGCTACCCAGTCTTACCCTCAAGCTCTCGAATTTTTTCTCCACTTTCATCACCAGGGCCGGCACAATATAACATTTTCTTTTTTTTTTTAGATTCGATTCAGTTTATTATCATTCAGCGATTGGTCTAAGCGACGTAAAGTCACGCGATCCATCTTCGTTATTGGATCAGGTTCCGCGTTGGCGAAGGCTTGATTTTGCTGTAGGCAATAATAAAGTGAAAAAAAAAAAAAAAGGTAATGAATTGAATCGAGAATAAATTGTTTGATTATATCGCTCAATGTTCAGCAAAAGCGCCTTCTACTCCTACTTCATCCCTCTGTTTTCTTCTGCCCAGAGCCTACTGTTAGCTTGTTCTAAGTTAGAAAGCAAGACCTTTCTTGAAGAATAGCGCTTAACCATGTGAACAGTAAAGCACACTTAGTGTTGCGGATGTCCATATGCTTATTGTCAACGCACCTTGCTCGAAAAAATTCACAGATGACCAATGCGATTCGTGCATCATATAGCAATGAACGTTATTTTTCTGCAGCGTAGTGAATGAATCATGTCTAAATTGTTTATCGTGCGGTAGCAATTTGCCTTTGTGTGTGACTAAGTCCTTACAGGATGTTCAGCAGCCGCCGAATTTTATTTCACTTGCAGGATCCGAGATTACGAAGAGCACGATTCCTTTGCTGTTAGATAAGGCGGACTCTCCTCTTCCACAAATGTCGCATGCATGCTCGTTATCTTTCGTAGTTGCGAGGCGAAGGTGCAAGGTTCCGGCCGGCTGTTTTCTATTAACGTCTCACCCATGCTGAATCTTCCCTTCCAACTTGACCGTGCCATCTAGCTGGTCCTGCGACGTCAAGTAACCCGCCAACCAATCTCAAGTCGACGAGAGGTTTTTCCCACTTCGGGCTACTAACGCTCTCGCCCCATGGATTTAAATTATGGCAACTTGTTTCACCTTCTCTCTTACCACTGTCCCATCACAAATTTGCCCGGTTTCGCCATAGAATGCTCCGTTCACATACACACACAAAAAAGCACGTGCGTTTGAAGAAGCCGGCAAACGTATATATAATTATTTTCAAGCAGCTTCGCAGGACAATGACAACTACCTAAGCTATCATAATGAATCAACGTGGACCACAAAAATGGCACTTGAGTATTTCGCTCAATCGCTATCGAAGATTACTTGATGAATTGTGGTTCTTCGGCAATGATGATAATTACTGTGGTAGTAATGGCGGGGAAATATTTTATTGAACCGGACTGGAAATCTCGACAGGAACATCTAAAAAAAAAGCCAGAAAAAGGAATGACGTCAGGTATTTAGGTTTGGCAAGTGTTCAAGCAAAATATAGTGTTGTCACAGAATAGTTAATGTCTTATTAATGCATTGCCACTCCACCGTCCAACTACGGTATAAACAATGATTTCGCTGTAAGAATGAACAAATGTCACATCTGTGAACTAATGCGATGACATTTTACTATTCTAGGAGGGTTCAGGATGTTATGCCTCCTTGGCTGCCAGTTTTTTAAGCTAAAATTTAGAGTGTTCAGAATACCAACTAAACATTTATTCTCTTGTAGCCCAGCTATACACTGTACATCTCAGAGACCTTCCATTAATCGCCAATTCATTTTGTCCTACGCTAGCTGCGACTGCCTTGTCCCGGCCTCTGTGATCCTACCCGTCTAGCCACAACTGCCTAATCTCATCACGCCATCTAACCCTCTGCCGCAGTTCGAAGCATTTTCCTTTCAGAGACCATCGCTGAAGGGCACTAGAATGTAGCGTGTTTCAAGTCTACCCAAGTGTAAAAAGTGACGCGCAATGAAGAGAATAAACACCTTTCTTCGACACCTGTCATTACTACGAACAACGATACAGGTGTTTGCTTCATCCCTTTTATTCTAATTATCCGGTTAAACTGCGTAAGACGATTTAGGTTTTCTTTTTATTGCGAGCTCTGAGATTTCGCTTGGCGTAGGAGGTAGGCGTGACGTATTTTGGCTCTGTCGCGACTGCAAAAGCTGCGAGAGGATGGAAATTTCAACGGGAAAAAACACGCGTACGTGCACGACCTAGTAACGAACTTAAATCAGGACATTTAAATCATTGCCTGGTGAATGTAGTTAACTTGAAAAGTGGCCGACCTGTCAGCGTCAAAAGATAGCAAAAGCAGTGTTACACTGAAGCTGGTACGTATACGTTATGGAAATATTTTGCGCTTGCGAAGTGTATGTAATGAGCAAGTAGCTCCGGTTGTTTGTTAAAGAGGAGCTGTTGAAGCATTCCGCTGTTCCACTCGTGTCATTACGCAGCTCGGCTTGTCTACCCATTCTGTATGCAGCCTGAGTGTTAGTCATTTTCTTTTCCTTTACTAAAGAAGGATTTAAATGTGTTGAGCTTCAATAAAGTATTCTACTACTACTACTACTACCCGTACTGTCTAGTGCCTGCAGTATCGTGTCTACCATATGTATCTTCCTTCCGTCAATTATGCCACATCGCTGAAAGAATTTTACGGAGAATGCAACTAGGCAGTCTGCACCACTGGTATGTTTATTAAAAACGTCCAATATTTTTAACAACGTCCCTTGTGTAATGAGCGGTACTTAAGAAAATACTTTGTTGTGATGCTCTTCATAGCGTTTGCAACCAGAATTTTTCTCCGTTCATTTTTTTCTATCATTCTAAAGAAGAACTAAATTTGGAGCCAAACACTTTCATGGCATTCGCAATTTAATTAAAAGCCCTCGAATGGGGTAAACAGGCATCTTTTTTCCTTTCCTGAGCGCCATAATATCTGAAGCAGTCAAAGCAGGGAGAAAAGAAAGAATACTCCCTAATCTATACGCTTATTAAATGGGGAATCCTTGCTGGCGGATGCACCATGCAATTAGTTTTGAGCATTCAAGAGCAGTCTGCGTGCGCAGTAGAAAAAAAAATGCAATGAACCGCGTGCTTTGGCTTGTGGAAAGGCCCAGACATGCACGCGGTCAAAAGCTGCGCTCAATTGGTTGGTTTTTACGTCTCCATTGTACTCGCTGGGGGAAAACACACACAACCAATTTTGGCATTTCGGCATTTCCATTCTTCCGTCAAAGGGAACAAAAAAACAAAAACGATAAAAACAACTGGAACAAAGGAGTGCGGAGTTTTGAGTGAGCATTTCATCGTAGTTCACGTGGGGATCGAACCAAGGACACATTCCTTACCGTGAGAAAAGAAAAAGGTGTCACACAAGAGGACAGCCAAGAAAAAAATAAAACACCTGTTTGCATACTTCATCAAATGCGAAGTATGTACGCAGGACGGCTTACCCATTTTATACTTTTCTATGCATTTTACATCTCGTTATGCTTTCGTTTTACTTTGATAAAAAATGTTCACATGCTTATAATTCAACTCTGTACATTGTTTATTTAAATTATATTAAATTGTTTTACAGAAAACGACAGGCGCAATATCCGTCATACTTTTTCCGGGGACGCCTGGGCCCGTATTCTGAGTTTGCATCGTTATCGAGAGTGTCGGTATCTCTTCGACCTCTAGTAATCTGATTGGTGGAAACGCCGGAACACGATGCTGCCACCTCTCCCTGTTCCGTAGTGGCAACATCCGGTTACGGCGTTTTGACCAATCAGATGACTCGAGGTCACGTGAGAGAGCGACACACCGATAATGACGCAAACTCGGAATACGGGCCCTGAACAATGACGTAAGGGAAAGGAGGAACGTGGGAATGAAAGCGGAAAGAGAGAAAGAGGTGCCGAAGTGTAGGGCTTCGAAGTAATTTCACCTGGTGATCTTTAACGTGCACTGACATCGCGGAACGGGGTAGAAGGGTGGCAGTTACTGGCCCTACAGGGCTGGGACTAAAGTCACCGGACAGTAGGTCAACGCCGCTTGCGGCGGGGGCTAGCTAGCCACCGAATTTTATCTGTTGCAGGTCGTCATTGCACCCGCGCGCCACTGCTTCGGTGGTGGACGACGGCTGTTGTTGCGGCGCGCGCCTTTATCTCCCTCTTCTTTTTCCTTCTCTATTTTCTCTTCTGTCTTGACGAGGAAGAGGCGTCCGTGTGCTGTGCGATGTCAGCGCACGTTAAAGATCCCCAGGTGGTCGAAACTACTCTGTAGCCCTCCACTACGGCTCCTCTTTCTCTCTTTCCACTTTCACTCCCACCTTCCTCCCTTCCCTTACGGCGCGGTTGCGGTGTCCACAGCAAACAAGCGAGACAGTTACCGCGTCTTTCCCTTCCTATAAATAAATCAGGCATCGGACGTGGCTCAGCTACAGAGCCATTAGCAGGCCCGTGCTATTTTCCTTCTTCCTACAGCCACACCAACAACAGCACTGACATCGCACAGCACATGGACGCCTCGCCATTCCGCCTCCATCGAAACGCAGCCGCCAGCGATCGCGTTCGAACCTGGGTACTCCGGCACAGTAGTCGGGCGTCTTAACCACTGCGCCACCGCAGCAGGGCCACTGTTAACTTTAAGGCGAAAGAATTGCTCAGCTCGGCCCCGGTAATCCAACTGCGGGCCATCGAGTGTGCAACCCAGGTCGCCAGAGCTCAAGGGCTCTTGGCCATTTAACGCGGAAGCTCCTGCCTGCCTGACTTCCTCAAATAATAAATGCTTATCCTCCTCCTCCTCTATGCTCATGGAACAAAATCCTGTGAGCAAGAGTTGTCCAGATTTGTCGTTACTCGAGATTCGACGCTATTATTTCTTGTCTAGCGTTCCTGCTAAGCAACGAATCAACTTACTGCAATATGCCGTAACTGAACGCACGCCAAGGGACGTCACGTGACAGGAGCGATGGTGTACCGTCCAAACACACTTGCCGGAGAAGGTATGACAGATACTGTGGCTTTCCTTTCCTATAAGCCAATTATAATCATATGTAGCACTGCAACGAACGCCGACAAGAAAAACTGATGGATTTATAGGAAGGGAAAGGCGCGGTAACTGTCTCACTTGTTTTCTGTGGACACCTCAACCGCGCCGTAAGGGAAGGGAGGAAGGTGGGTGAGAAAGGGGAAAGAGAGAAAGAGAAGCCGTAGTGGAGGGCTAGGGAGTAATTTCGACCACCTGGGGATCTCTAACGTGCGCTGACATCGCACGCCGATAAGAGGCAAACGATGAGTGGAAAATGATAGGAGAGGAATTAAGGGTTGTCTTCCACCATTCTTCTAGTAAGGGACATCTAAGAGACCAATTTTTTTTTCATTTTTTTACACTTTAGTGCAGATGACTAATAATTGGTTTACAAGCAAGGGAAGGCGCTGTACTTGTCACAATTTTTTCATGGTTTTCTTTCTTGATAGGACACCTGCACTGATGGGCCTCGACGTATTAGAGGAAGGTGGGAATGAAAGAGGTGCCGTAGAGGAGGGCTTGCAAGTAATTTAGGTCACCAGGGGATCTTTAAAGCGCAGATGAACGAATACATTTTTGTGTCCTAAGAGCATCTGTAGCCGCTCTGCCTCTTAAGGCAGTGGTTACGGAGCTCGACTACTGTTCCCAAGGATGCGGGATCGAATCCCGGCCTCGGCGGCCGCTTTTTGATGAAGGCGAAAAGCAAGGCACCCGTGTGCTGTGCGATGCCAGTGCACGTTAAAGAACCCCAGGTGGTCTAAATTTCCGGAGTCCTCCACTACGGCGCATAGCCTGAGTTGCTTTGGGACGTTAAACCCCACAAACCAATCCAAACCAAGCTAAAACGTCTGAAGTGCGCGTAAAATTGTAAATTGGTTTATAGGAAAGGAAAGAGCGCGATATCTGTCACACTTCGTAGACACCTTTACGATGAGCTCTGTTAAGAACTCTTCGCAAAAGCCAAAGGCAGTCATGCGTTCCGAGGTTAGGGCAAAAGCCGGCTTGAGCTGGATGAAATCCAGGACTGACGTATTCAATGTAGTGGCTAATTCGGGTATGCAGCAGGCGCTCGATGAGTTTACATAGATGTGAAATCAGGGCGATTGGACGCAAATTACTAGGAAGTCGAGGGTTTTTGCCATGTTTAGGGATAGGAAGAATAAGAGAAAGCTTGAGATTATCCGGTACCATTCCGGTCTCCCAGTAAGAATTAATGATGTCGAGAAGGGCATCCTGGGCTGCCTAATCGAGATTGCGAAGCTCCTGCCAACTGACTCAGTCATGCCCGGGTGTGGCGCGAGCTCGGCCTCTTCCGAGGGCTGCTTGCAGTTCTCCCCTTGAGAATTGGCGATCCAGGTCTGGATCAGGGTTTCTGACTGGGAAAATGGAAACTGCTGGCGGAGGCGTTAGGTGGCGTGTGGGAAAAAGGTGCGTGTAACTTCATCTTCAACATCAGCCGGGTTGCCATTGAGAAGGAGATCGGCGAGAGGTGGGGCCCCGCGCGCCTTGCCATTTAGGCCACGAAAGATGCGCCAAAGTTGTGATAGGCCCGGTACCTGTCCAAGACGGTCGCATGTAGAGTGCCAAGCCTCACTTTGCAGATGAAGCTGGTATGCCCGGATAAGCTTGAATTGTCGTCGAAGAAGCACGAGATCTTTGTGACGTTTTCCGCGTGTCCGAAAACGTTGCGTGAGGTGATCTGCGCGTGCCAAAGGTTAGCCAGGTGAGCATCCATGCCAACTGTGGAATCGTCACAGGGGATATATATTCGAGAGCTTGAGTGCGGGCATCTCGAAGTACAGACAGGAAGGAGGGGGTCACAGTATTTGCACGAAACTTGTACCCCATGAGCCATAGTACTCATGAAAGGGGCACAGATTTACGGCGCTTACTATCGTCTGTGAGTGTGGTACGTTGGAACTCCTCAAACATAGTCTGCAGATGGCTCTGCATGGAATTGAAGGCAGCAGTTAGAGTTGCATTAACTTCCTTTCGCAGAGTTTCTTCCAGCTTCTGTGTCTCTTGGGCGCGTTCCTGTTGGATTAGCCCCAGCATGTGGGTATAGGCGGAATCAGACGCTGTGACCGGTTGCGGCCGGCGGTTAGGCGAACGGCTTTTGCGGCCCTTCTGTGAGCGGCTGCGTTGCGGAGTCTGGGAACGAGTTCGGGTGTCCATTGTTATCTTGTCCTTAGTTATTATCTCACGGAGACGCTGATTTTCGCGGCGTAGTTCAGATATTTCTGCTCTGAGGCTATCAACGACCTCGGCTCAACCTGGAAAAGAGGTCTTTTCAGCATATGATACATGTTTGGAGACAGTATGTGAGGATGTCACCTGATGCGTATTCGGATCATCCGACTCCTTAGGTGCCGATTTGTCGACAGGCTTTGCATAAGTTCGAGCCGGGCACTGGGCACTCAGGGCGATATGCGTGGAAGCGCCGCAGGCTACGCAATGAGGAAACTGCTTGCAGCCGGGGTCCTCAGGGTGCGGGTTCTTACCGCAATCCCGGCAAACGGCGGGAAACGAGCAGTATTTGGCTACATGACCGATGCGATGACAGTTATAACATGCGACTGGGCGCGGACGGTATTCACGGACTCGTGTAATCTGGTAGTCGAATACTAGCCGAGAAGGTAATGTGTCTGATGCGAAGGTCAGAAGTAGCAAATTTGGCTTGCCGAGCATGCGTATGTCTGTGATTTCAGCTGTCTCGCAGCACAGATGTGCCATGATATATAGTCCATCGTGAGGCCTTTTCTAATTCTGATCACTCCTCGCGTGCTGCCAACCGCAGGCTGCTTCAGTGGGGACGTGTCCACATCGAACGCTTGGACAGAATCCCGCGTTCGCGCGACTAAGCGGGTCAATGTATTACGCAGCTTCTTGAAATGCTCAGCGTCCCTGACAGTTATGCGGATGCAGTTAGCAGCGGAATCAAAGCGGAGAATGGCCATATCCGAAAAACACTGAGACGAAGCACTTTGCTCTATTGCGTTGGTAATAGCCCGTTTCGGGATGTTTGTGACATGCACTTTGTTAAGTGGCCTGATCAGAGCAGCAAAATGAGGACGACTCACCCGTTCTGTGTGCAGGCGTTGCGGGGACACTTGACGCTTGCGATACGTTGAAGTCATGCTGCATCCTGTAGCTGTCTTAACCTGAGCAAAAGGGCTTGCAGAGGCAGTCAGAGCTGCGGCATCCATTTCCTCGTGCACCGTCGGCAATAGCGGGTAATCAACGCTCCCTGTAGCCTGTGGCGTTTGTGGCGTCGGAGTTAGCGTTCGGCTGGATGCGAAGTACGGCGCCGCGTCCATCTGCTCGTGCCCCGCCGGTAAGGGCAGATAATCGGAACGCCTTGTAACGGCTTGACTGTGGGGTCGTAGTCAGTGGTTGGCCCGGAGTGAAGGTCGCAGGGCGTAAAATTTTAAAGGTCACATCTTCCGGATGCGCTGTGGCGGCAGCGCCGCCCGGCTGTGGCCCGGCCGTGGTCGTGGTGGGCCCTGAGGGCGTCGATTAGGCTTAGCCCGTCAGAAACGCTTAGTCCTTGAAAGCTTCGAATCGAACAGCGAGCCGAAAATAAAATTGTGCCGAAAACCTTCACTGACCGTTTCGAGTGGGTTCAGGCCATATCGGGTCTAAATTCCGCATACACTATTCGAAAAACACGGAGCCGAGGTGAACCGCGTCAGCTATACACAAAGCCTTTGACAATTTTCGCCATGAGGTTATCCTGGAGGAACTCGCCAAACGCTTTCCTAGTACTCGTGCCCAAATCCGGATCCGCAATTTTTTGACATCTAGACCCATTCAGCTACATGGCAAAGCTCCGGGATGGGTGCCCAAAACCTATTACTTGGATAGGGGTGTACCTCAGGGCTCCATTCTCGGACCCATATTGTTCAACTTGGCCATGACACGCGTCACCGAGAATCTGGAAATCCGCACAAGCGCAAGTTTCGCTATATATGCCGATGATTACCGTCTGGACTGAGGCAGCGGATTACGTAGACAAATATTCTATGGAGATTGAACTTCAGGCGGGCCCTTCTTTATCTTGAAGATACACTAACCCAAATTGGCCTCGAACTCGCCCCACATAAAACAGAATTGATTAGTATCGACGGAAAACATAAAACCAACCCCAGTATGCAGACCCATCTTCACATCGGAGGCAACACCATCACCTCCTCAAATGGGCAAATCCGCATTCTTGGCCTGCCCATCTCCAGCTGCAACAGTCCCCAGAAATGGGTTCATCAGCTACAACGCCTTTGGCCAGCACTGCTACATACTATTCGTCGCCTGTCCAACCGGCACAGCGGCGCGCGGCAACATGCCTGCCGTGCGATGGCCAGAGCAGTGGCGGTCGGAAAAATCCTCTATGGCACACCCGTCCTCCAACTGTCGAAGACTGACTTCGCTAAGGTCGAACGCCTTCATCGCGCAACAATATTATTACCGGTCTACCTAAGCATACTCCTATATCCGAACTTCAGCGTTTGGCCGCTCTTCCACCGCTCACTACCATCGTTACCGAGTCACAGACGCGTCATCGAATACGTCTAGAGAACACTGTCCAAGGGCGTCGCCTGCTGGCCTGGGATGAACAGCGTAACGACAAACCACCAGCCCTATATGCATCTTTTCCCCCTAGGGAGATGCCAGTAGTCACACGCCTCCATCGCCGACCAATAAACCGCGATTTTGTCATTCCCCGGGAGCTCCTCGCTGCCCATCACCGACAAGAGCGAATCCTTAATACGACTGACATATACACCGACGCATCGATTACAAGCGAATTTGCATCTATGGGCTGGGTGTGCGATGACAACCCTTCCCTTTCAGGCGCTTATGCCTGCCACTTACCTCAAGGTACCCCTCTTCATGCAGAACTCCTCGCGATTTGGGGAGCCTTGTCAGGAGTGCCTTGCACCGGAACTGGTTCAATTCGTATTCTTACTGATTCCTATGAAGCTTGCAAGGAAATCGCTACTCCGGGTTCACAAGATAACAGCTACGGTCATACAGCACCTCCTTAAACGCCACCAACTCGCGACCGGAACTGTCGCTATTCACTGGACCCCAGTTCACTCGGACGAATCAGGGGGCAATGCGGCGGCACACGCCGCGGCTGCCTTGGCAGGTGGGATGTCCACATTTACTTCCCCACCCCCCTTGATTAATCCTTACTGGACCTTGGGCGGGCAACTCACCCCTTCTCTTGCCCTTATGCACTATACTCGGACAAGTCTTCGTAGCCTCAGTCAGCATCGCATGCAGGTGGCCACACCAGACCTACTTTTTACGAGAAAAACCCATCTCACTCGAAGTCAAGAAGTCTTTTTGAATAAGCTCATCGCCCATGCGACTTACACGCCACGTATTATGGCCCGCTGGCGTCAGTATACGGAGAAAATGATTACGTGCCCCCACTGTACGACTCTAATTCGCGGCGGCATATCTCATCTACTCTGGGATTGTCCTGCTTTTTCTACTGGACGCTCCGAGATCAAACCCTACCGCCTGAACTACCGTTCCCTTCTAGAAACTGATGCTAACACACAGATGATATTTGCCAAGTATGGCTCGCTTAGTGGCCTGGTTATGTGATTCGAGTGACGACCTCCTAAACAATGAAGATTCTGTCTACTCCCCTTTATCCCCATCCATGCCCATGAGCCTTCCCAATCAATAAAGGACATTCAATTAATCAATCAATCATAGACACCTTCACCGCATCGTAAGAGAAGAGGCGCAGATCGTAGAGAAAGCGGAAAGAGAAAAATGTGCCGTAGGGGAGAGCTGCGGAGAAATTTCAACCACCTGTAGATCCTTAACGAGCACTGACATCGCACAGCACACGGACGCCTCTTCGTTGCGCCTCCATCAAAACGCTGCCGCCGCCGGCGGTCAGGTTCGCTAATAACGTCACACTCCATACAGCGAAGGGACTCTGCCACAAACAGCAGGAGAGAGGGAAAATCGCTTTGTTGTCGTAACAGTTTTAAGTTAGTCACAGATTATCTTACCCAGCGAACCAGTTAATCAGCGCGAATTTGCACAGATTTGGGCCTTCGAATGATCGTTTATGTTGCCTAAAGGGGCATAATAATTCAATAGGTCGGTTCGGCATCGCATGAAAACAGGGGGATCCCTCCCAGGTAAGTGCGACGGGCATATTATGTGCCAGACATGGCAGTAGGCGAGGTTCGTTCTCTGATGACAGAGACACCCAGCTCTGCCAGTTCCAGGTGTGCCAGAGGGAGCAGCAGGAAAACGCCTGGGACCTCGAAGGGATATAAGCACACGCAAAATATTTCAAATATATATTAAAAATGGCAGAGATAGTGAGAAATGGAGACAACAGGGCCCATGGTAGTCTGAGGGCAGATATGAGGCATATATGCATGGTGAGCCAAAATGGAGAGAGAAAAGAGATCAAATCTAATGACCTAATAGAGGCAGTCGATCTAACCGTTTGATTGGTTTACAGGAAGGTGGACACCTCAACCGCGCCGTAAGGGGAGGGAGGAAGGTGGGAACCGTTTGGCTAAGGGCTAGTCGCACATGAAGAAAGAGTTCACAACGCCTCGTATATCTAATCACGTTCATCCAGACTAAAATGACGAGAGCTTTGAACGAGTGTGGCGTAGTGTATGCTCTGCACTGAACGGAATTATTCCCTAAAAAAACAGAGCCCATGGTAGTCTGAGGGCAGATATGAGGCATACATGCATGGTGAGCCAAGAGGAGAGAGAAAAAGAGATCAAATCTAATGACCTAATAGAGGCAGTCGATCTAACCGTTTGATTGATTTACTGATTGATCTACAGGAAGGTGGACACCTCAACCGCGCCGTAAGGGGAGGGAGGAAGGTGGGAACCGTTTGACTAAGGGCTAGTCGCATATGAAGAAAGAGTTCTGTTACGACCAAGCATCCGCATTTGCGCGCTCTATTGTTCGCCTGTGGGCATGGATAAGTGCTGTGAATATGTGGTGATGGTCCAATGGCTCTAAGTGAGCCTGTTTCCAGGAATCCTGTTTTGTAAGCCTGTTTTGCTTTGTGGAGGCCTGCAAATGCCAAATTGACCCTGTCAAGAGAACGTCTGGAAAAACACAAAGGAACGTCCCCCTGCGGGAAATGCAGGAAGTGCTTTCTTTCTTTTGTTCACCCTTCCAGTCGAGAAGCCCTATCGTCCAGTGAGGAATGTCTACTTTCCAAAGGAGACGACAGAGTGACATGTCCGCTGACGTGCAGGACAAGAAAGGAGCATGCATACAGCCATTAAGTGATTTCCCGGGAATGCAGGAAAGATTTGCAATTGTCGAAAAGGGACAATGCTGGGGGCCGTATGCGGCGCGCACGTGTACATGGGTTTCTGAGAAGTAAATCCACTTGCCGGACCCAGCCTGTGGTTTCTTTGCTGAAGAATAGAAATGTACCTCCTCTCCTCGCCGTTCCCAAGCTTTTCCCGCCAACAAGTGATCACGCCCAACGAATTAATGCCGGACCAGTCAGTGCCTCAGACCATCAGTGCAGTGATGTGTTCGATTGGATGCCGATATCTGAGGGGCGTGCCCTGGAACTGATTGGTCAGCATCTTCAGAGGGGGGGCTGGACATAGGGGGTTTTAAGGACAGTGCAGAGCCCGAAAAAAGCGCTCTGGGCCCTGGGTAAACGGCTCATCCAGTCGCTTCTCGCTATGAACTCTTAACGCTTGCCATTTTGCGGATGTACCCTTCTTTTTCGTGTAAATAATCTTGTAAATAAGTTTCTCAAAGTGCCATTAAACCTGCTTGTACATATTTCACCAACTTCGAAGATTCAATCCTACTTCAACCCCGAGTCTCTGCACGCTACCAAGTGAAGGCCGGGTCGACGTAGCCCCAGCGTCACGACAACTGGTGACCAGCGTTGGGATCTGAATCTACAAGCCACAACATCTGATGACTGGAGGTGGGATCTGGATCTACAAGCTACAACATCTTGTGATCGGAGGTGGCATCTCAAGCAACAAGCAGGAGCAACAATCGGCCAACAAGAAAGCAGCTCGGAACATCGATCGCATGTGTGGGTGAGTGCTTGGCTTTTCTTCTGATGTGGACCAGGTTCTAGAACAGGGTTAGATTTTAGAACTGGTAAAAAGTGTTGAAACGCCTTTAGGTTTGGTAGTTTGCACTGTTGTTTTGGAAGTAGCCGACACTCGGAGCGATCATGGACCTACAAAAGCTGCAGAAACCGGACCTGTTGCTATTGTGTGAGGAATTGGGAATTGATACAAGTGGTTTGGCACGAAAACCCTTGATTATAAAGGCAATCACTGATCTGGGAACCGATGATGAGGAGCTCAGTGAAGCATGGAACCTCATCGGGCAAAAAAAGGAACAGCTCAGACAGCAGAAAGAGCGGGAAAAAGAGGAAAGGGAGCGCGAACGTCAGAGGGAAAAAGAGGAAAGGGAGCGTGAACTTGAGAGGGAAAAAGAGGAAAGGGAGCATGAACGTGAGAAGCTTGAAAGAGAAGCAAAAAAGCTGGACCAAGAAATTGAGCTCCGGAAATTAGAACTAGAGTTGAGCAAGAGGTCGGGCGATTGTCCCCAGCTAGCGGTACCTCGTCTCAACAAGGAGGCAGATTTCAAGATGTCAAAGTACATGCAGCCATATGTGATATCAGGGGATATCGGTCTGTATCTGGCTAACTTTGAGCGAACCTGCGAAAAACTGTCCTTCCAGCGAGACACTTGGTCTCAGAGATTATTGACGGTTCTGCCCAGCGAGGCAGCGGAGGTTGTCGCGCGGCTAAGCAAGGAGGACGCGGACAACTACTAGAAGGTCAAAGCTTGCCTTCTGAGAAAGTATAGGCTTAGCGCCGAGGCGTTCAGACAACGTTTTCGGAACGCTACTAAGTCCAGGGACGAGAGTTACCCTGAATTCCTGTACAATTTAAGAGTAAATTTGGGCGAGTGGCTAAAGAGCACAGATTCCTACAGTGATAGGGACGCTGTAGTCGAGCGAATTCTTTTGGAGAAGTTTTATAACTACCTCCCAGAAAAAGAAATAAATTGGTTACAGGACCGAGGCGAAATTAAGTCGGCAACTGAAGCTGCCGAACTTATTGAGGAGTATGCTTCGCGCCGACAATTCAGCAACCCAGCAGTGGATAGGCCCCGCAATCCCAAGTTCAGTGTGAAAAACCGTCAGGAAAGGCACTTTGCTAGAGTTGGAAACGAAGAAATGAAGGTTTCTTCAGGCAAATTCCCTAGAAAGGACGGCAGTGAGAAAAGTGGGGAAGTGACCAACGTGCAGAACACAAAGAATAAGCTTGAGGCTAGGAAGCCGCTCACATGCTTTAGGTGTAATGAGCAGGGTCACATTGCCGTCAACTGCCGGAAAGAAAAGATTGCTTTCTCGTATGTCAGGGACTGCGATGAAAATATGCAGCTTTTAGAACCCTACCTGCATGACCTAGTAGTCAACGGGAAGCCTTGCAAGGTACTGCGCGATTCGGCCGCAACGATGGATGTTGTCCATCCGGCGTATGTATCGCCTTCCGACTATACAGGACAGTGTGCATGGATCCGACAGGTAGTTGAGGAACAGATTGTGTGCTTGCCGATCGCGAACGTGGTCATCGAGGGCCCTTTCGGCGAATTAACAACCGAGGCTGCCGTTTCAGGAAAGCTTCCTAAGTGCTATCCGTATTTGTTCTCCAACAAATCGGACATGCTGCTGCGAAAGAGGGGCATCCTTTTCGGAGACAGAGTTGTGCAAGCCTTAACACGTTCAAAGGCGCGAGAACTAGCTACACTGCTCATTACAGAAAAATCCACAGCGGAGGAAACGGCAGTTAAAACAGTGGTAAATGCGGAAGATAGCAGGTCAGAAAACTTTGAGAGCGAGGCATCTCAGATATGTCAACTTGAAAGAGAGCTTGATGAGACGCGGAATGAGGACGTTCTTGAGAGTAACCTCTTGCCGCCAGTGTCTAGTAATCTCACGAGGCTTTTAAGTGGAACCCGAGAGGACTTAGCTATAGAGCAAGCCAATGATCCCAAGATACAGGAGATAAGGGAGCGCCACCGCGCCACTAAGACAGCAAACAATATTTCTTTCGAGATGAGAAAGGGAGTGCTGTATCGCTTATTCAAGGATAAGCGCGGAGTAGAGCGGGACCAATTAGTCGTTCCCCAAAAGTACCGCGGAGACTTACTGCGACTTTCCCATGGCAGCTCGTGGTCATGTCACCTTGGAATAAAGAAAACAAAGCAGAGGCTGTTGCAAGAATACTATTGGCCTGGATGTTTTAAGGACACGGAAAATTTTGTACGGTCATGCGACACGTGCCAGCGGGTTGGAAAGGCGCAAGATAAGTGGAAAGCTCCGATGGTGTTAGTACCAATCATTACCGAGCCGTTTCACCGGTTAGTAATAGATGTAGTTGGGCCACTTCCTGTGACAGAGTCAGGGTACCGTTATATCCTCACTATGTTATGCCCAGCCACAAAGTTTCCAGAGGCTGTTCCGCTGCGCGAGGTGACGTCCGAGAGTGTAGTGGATTCGCTGCTGTCAGTGTTTGCACGAGTTGGATTCCCTTCCGAGGTCCAAAGTGATCAGGGTAGCGTTTTCACGAGTGTCCTCACCACCTCATTTCTCGAGTGATGCGGCATTAAGGTAGTGCATAGCTCGATCCATCATCCGCAGAGCAACAGCGTAGAAAGATGGCACTCTGTTCTCAAACGAGTCCTGAGGGGACTGTGCTATGAAAACAAGCGCGAATGGGACACCTGCCTGCCTGCAGCGCTTTTCGCTTTGCGGTCAGTGCCGCACGAATCCACTGGATTTAGCCCAGCCGAGTTGGTGTACGGAAGGTCACTGCGCTCACCTTTGCGAATGGTGCGCGAAGCCTGGGAGGGGCGCGGAGAAGACCCAACAGTAGTAGAATTCATTTTGAACCTCTTGAATCGCTTACATAACACTAAAGAACTCGTTGAGGCCAGCATGAAGTCAGCCCAGGCTCGTTCCAAGGTGTACTATGATAAGACAGCCCGTCAAAGGACGTTTTGTATCGGGGACCAGGTGATGTTGCTGAGAAGTTCAAGGCAGAATAAGCTCGAAGTACAGTGGGAAGGACCGGCTGAAGTCGTTGCAAAGCTTTCTAACACTAACTACGCAGTGAAAATTCCCGGTAGGCGTAAAGAAGTGCGCATTTATCATTGCAATCTTATGAAGCCTTATGTGCAGAGGGAAGCCGTGTTAAATCTAACGTTAAACCTTCCTGAGGAGATGGGGGACAACTTGATTTGCCTCAGCGGAAAAGGAAGCAACGCTCAGGAGCTGCTCAAAAAGACGGAGCAGAGAGGAGAACTAAAGAAATCCCAGCTGTCCGATCTGGGCGAGATAATAACAGAGTTTGAGGCCTGCTTCGTGGACAGGCCAGGCAGAACTGATTTGACTGAGCACGATATTGAGCTGACTTCAGACGTGCCAGTGCGATCAAGGTGCTACCGATTTTCTCCAAGGCAAAGAGAAATTCTGGATAGGGAAGTAACTCGCATGCTGGAATTGGGAGTAATAAAACCCTCGGAAAGCGATTATGCTTCGCCTATGATCTTAGTAGAAGCTCCAGGTAAAGACCCTAGGCCTGTGGTAGACTACCGAAAGCTAAATTCTCTCACCAGGGATCAAGTGTATCCTATTCCGAATATTGAGGAGAGAGTAGAACAGGTCAGTAGAGCGGCATATGTTACTACGCTGGACCTTACTCGAGGATACTGGCAAGTACCGCTCACTGAACGCGCCAGCAGATACGCGGCTTTCGTCACTCCGACGGGCAGCTACCAGCCAACAATGATGAGTTTCGGGCTCAAAAATGCTCCATTTTGTTTTTCCCGACTCATGGATAGGGTTTTAAAGGGGTGTGAAACATTCGCGGTGCCTTATTTAGACGACATTGCGGTTTTCTCCGACTCATGGGCGGACCATATGGTACATCTAAGAGCTGTACTGAGCCTTTTGCGTCAAGCTGGACTAACCGTAAAGGCCGAGAAATGTTGCCTGGCAAGGGCGACCGTGGACTACTTGGGTCACAATGTAGGTCAAGGTTTCAGGAAACCCAGCGAGATTAAGATTTCTGCGGTAGCAGACTACCCGCGGCCGAGCACGAAGACGGAAATTCGAGCATTCCTGGGTCTGACGGGATACTACAATCACTACATCCCTAACTATTCAGCTTTGGCTAGCCCTCTGACCGACGCTCTCCGCAAGACAGAACCGACAAATGTAGTCTGGGACGAACAAAAGGAAGCCTCCTTCGTAAACCTGAAGGCTGTGCTGATTAGCCGTCCGGTATTGCGAGCTCCAGACTATGCCCGAGAATTCACGGTCCAGTGTGATGCCAGTGATCGAGGGCTAGGTGCTGTTCTCTGCCAGAGAGATGACGACGGTAATGAGCACCCCGTGCTCTACCTGAGCAGAAAACTGAGTTCTAGAGAGAGGGCTTATTGCGCGTCAGAGAAAGAGTGCGCTTGCATTGTATGGGCCATTCAAAAATTGCAGTGCTATCTTGGAGGGGCCAAATTCATCGTAGAGACGGACCATTGTCCCCTGGCTTGGCTGCAAACTGCGACATCGAAGAACAGTCGCCTTCTTAGGTGGAGCTTGATTTTACAGCAGTACAATTTTGAAATAAGATACAAAAAGGGGAAATTAAATGGGAATGCGGACGCGCTTAGCCGCTCTTTCTAAGCGGTCCGTGATGTTCCTCACCATGTATCCAAATTGATAATCAGGTTTTTTTTTTTTTTTTTTCGTGCGCTTGTATATGTGTGACTATGTAAAGCAGCACGTTTGGTTTTCTAGGAATACGTGGGTCCTGAACGTCTTGAGAGTGGGCTTTTCTCGAACAACAATGGCAGTTTTCTTTTAGCCTGGTCTCTTCAGACGGGAGCCGAGTGCTTGCTTCGACATGTGGTTGAGTTTCAGAGACAGCTCAAGCAAATTGGCCTACAACAATCAAGACAACGCGACAAGCAACAGCGAGCTTCAAGCGTTCACGTGCAGGCCATTAAGTCGTCTCTTCATGCAGCAGCTGGGACTGCTGCCCTCCGAGACTCTTCTGGCGGGGGAGGAGGCTGTTACGACCAAGCATCCGCATTTGCGCGCTCTATTGTTCGCCTGTGGGCATGGATAAGTGCTGTGAATATGTGGTGATGGTCCAATGGCTCTAAGTGAGCCTGTTTCCAGGAATCCTGTTTTGTAAGCCTGTTTTGCTTTGTGGAGGCCTGCAAATGCCAAATTGACCCTGTCAAGAGAACGTCTGGAAAAACACAAAGGAACGTCCCCCTGCGGGAAATGCAGGAAGTGCTTTCTTTCTTTTGTTCACCCTTCCAGTCGAGAAGCCCTATCGTCCAGTGAGGAATGTCTACTTTCCAAAGGAGACGACAGAGTGACATGTCCGCTGACGTGCAGGACAAGAAAGGAGCATGACGCATACAGCCATTAAGTGATTTCCCGGGAATGCAGGAAAGATTTGCAATTGTCGAAAAGGGACAATGCTGGGAGCCGTATGCGGCGCGCACGTGTACATGGGTTTCTGAGAAGTAAATCCACTTGCCGGACCCAGCCTGTGGTTTCTTTGCTGAAGAATAGAAATGTACCTCCTCTCCTCGCCGTCCCCAAGCTTTTCCCGCCAACAAGTGATCACGCCCAACGAATTAATGCCGGACCAGTCAGTGCCTCAGACCATCAGTGCAGTGATGTGTTCGATTGGATGCCGATATCTGAGGGGCGTGCCCTGGAACTGATTGGTCAGCATCTTCAGAGGGGGGGCTGGACATAGGGGGTTTTAAGGACAGTGCAGAGCCCGAAAAAAGCGCTCTGGGCCCTGGGTAAACGGCTCATCCAGTCGCTTCTCGCTATGAACTCTTAACGCTTGCCATTTTGCGGATGTACCCTTCTTTTTCGTGTAAATAATCTTGTAAATAAGTTTCTCAAAGTGCCATTAAACCTGCTTGTACATATTTCACCAACTTCGAAGATTCAATCCTACTTCAACCCCGAGTCTCTGCACGCTACCAAGTGAAGGCCGGGTCGACGTAGCCCCAGCGTCACGACAGTTCACAACGCCTCGTATATCTAATCACGTTCATCCAGACTAAAATGACGAGAGCTTTGAACGAGTGTGGCGTAGTGTGTGCTCTGCACTGAACGGAATTATTCACAAAAATTGCAAAATGTTGAAAGTTGGGCCAATCCACACAATAAATGCATACTACTGCTTCAGGGGTTCAAACCCGCGACCAAAAAGCCATTATCACTGATCCACAACGACAGGAAACCGGTCTCGCTACTATGGAGTCACACTCCAGAAGCGCTTTCGCGGGTCCAAAGCACGCTGAACGCGTTACTTTTTCTTTTTTTTTTTTTCAAAGTGCGCGCAAGCCCCGTGCATGTTTAGAACACTAGCCATTGAATCTCTGCCCCAGTAAGCTAGAAATCTGCTTCTATCTATGCTAAAAGTTAAGTCGTAGAAGATATTTTTATTTGAATAGTAAACACTTTTTATTTCCTGTTCATTTAAGCAATTGGAAATATGTAACCGCATTTGTATGCAACGCTATGCTTCGCATTCACTCGGTTGGCCTTCGTGTATCCTAGTAAAAAAATAAAACAAAACACGGGAGGCCTCTAAAAGCCTGATTCAAACTACTTAGGTGGCCTATAGTTCGTCCAGGACGTACACTCTTTCGAACCTTTGATCAACCTGCTTGATAAGAATGGTGTTCAAGGAAAAAATGTTATGCACTTCTGTTGACGGCAATCTTCAAGGCTGTGTTGTACGCTGCACTTACTAATAGTCAACGCTGCGCTGTTAATGGTCTGTTATGTGCGTATGGTCAGCGTTCGCCGGGGTAGCAGAGCTCCATTCTTCCCATTCGATATTCAAGGGCCACCCAGGCGTCACTGAAGAGCGCAAGGGTCTATTTTCATTGCCGCGCGAGCAAGGAACAACGAACAGAAACGCGCAGGGCGATGTGTTGTCGTAGACGTCTTAATCGTCTACGTAACGCGCGTGGTAACAAGGAAGCGTGAGTATTCGTCCAGCGTTTGGCTCCGTTACGTGAGCTCGCACAGAGAGAACTCCTTGATACAAACGCTCAAGAAGAGTGTATTCCCGAACGGCATCACGCAAGCGCCTGCTGTGTGCGTAGCTTCAAAAAGTATGCTGAAAGCTTTGCATTCCATAAGTGAAAATCTATGTGATATTGGCTTGGCTTGTTTGGCTTGTGGGGTTTAACGTCCCAAAGCAACTCGGGCTATGAGAAACGCCGTAGTGGAGACTTCATGCAATGCACCAACTAGCCCAACAACGTGTTTTACGCCGTAGTGGAGGACTCCGGAAATTTCGACCAGCTGGGGATCTTTAACGTGCACTGGCATCGCACAGCACATGGGCGCCTTGCTTTTTGCCTCCATCGAAAAGCGGCTGCCGAGGCCGGGATTCGATCCCGCGTCCTTGGGAACAGTAGTCGGGCGCCGTAACCACTGCGCCACCCCTGTGGGGTAATCTATGAGATATTGGCACGACTCAAGCCACAGGGAGCCGTGAAGGTACACGGTACCGTGAATGCAAGACCCGAGAGTCAGGTTTGCTTCTAGCTCCGATGACAGCGTCCAGCACCAGCGCGCCTCTGGAGCCAACAACCGCTTCGTCGTCGTCGGCACCAAGCACGGCGGCCGCGCGGCGCTCTGCACGTGGCATTATTACGTAGGCAACCTGCAAACAGTATCTGAGAAAGTGTTGAGGTATTTGCAAAGGTTTATATAGAAATAACCGGAGATACACAAATAAGACAAACTATAAGATTGTATTACTGTAGGCGATGGAAGAAACTGGTTGATTGATTTATAGGAAGGGAAAGGCACGGTAACTGTCTCACTTGTTTTCTGTGGACACCTCAACCGCGCCGTAAGGGAAGGGAGGAAGGTGGGAGTGAAAGTGGAAAGAGAGAAAGAGGAGCCGTAGTGGAAGGCTACGGAGTAATTTCAACCGCCTGGGGATCTTTAACGTGCGCTGACATCGCACAGCACACGGACGCCTCTTCGTTTCGCCTCCATCGAAACTCAGCCGCCGAGGTCGGGTTTGAACCCAGGTACTCCGGCACAGTAGTCGGGCGTCTTACCACTGCACCACCCCGGCGGGGCGGCGATGGAAGAAACGCATTTTTTGAGTATCAGGTCATGTATACACTCTTTAGAGGCTATCTTTTTCCAAACCCTCATGAGCAGAGTTGCATTTTAAAGGGGTTTTACCGGTGGTCAGCTAAGCGCCAGATGTTCCTGTGCAGGGTGTCGAACCGGAACCTGTTACGACCAAGCATCCGCAATTGCGCGCTCTATTGTTCGCCTGTGGGCATGGATAAGTTTTGTGAATATGTGGTGATGGTCCAATGGCTCTAAGTGAGCCTGTTTCCAGGAATCCTGTTTTGTAAGCATGTTTTGCTTTGTGGACAACCTGCAAATGCCAAATTGACCCTGTCAAGAGAACGTCTGGAAAAACACAAAGAAACGTCCCCCTGAGGGAAATAGCAGGAAGTGCTTTCTTTCTTTTGTTCACCCTTCCAGTCGAGAAGTGCTATCCTCCAGTGATGAATGCCTCCTATCCAAAGGAGACGACAGAGTGACATGTCCGCTGACGTGCAGGACAAGAAAGGAGCATGACTCATACGGCCATTAAGTGATTTCCCGGGAATGCAGGAAAGATTTGCAATTGTCGAAAAGGGACCATGTTGGGAGCCCTATGCGGCGCCACGTGCACTCGGGTTTCTGAGAAGTAAAACCCCTTGTCAGAACCCGCCTGTGGTTTCTTTGCTGAAGAATAGAAATGTACCTCCTCTCCTCGCCGTTCCCAAGCTTTTCCCGCCAACAAGTGATCACGCCCAACGAATGAATGCCGGACCAGTCAGTGCTTCAGACCATCAGTGCAGTGATGTGTTCGATTGGATGCCGATACCTGAGGGGCGTGCCCTGGATTTGGTTGGTCAGCATCTTCAGAGAGGGGCTGGACATAGGGGGTTTTTAAGGACGCTGCAGAGCACGAAATGTCGCTCTGAGCCCTGGGTAAACGGCTCATCCAGTCGCTTCTCGCTATGAACTCTTAACGCTTGCCATTTTGCTGAGGTACCCTTCTTTTTCATGTAAATATTGTAAATAAGTTTTCTCAAAGTGCCATTAAACCTGCTTGTACATATTTCACCAACTTCGAAGATTCAATCCTTCATGAACCCGGAGTCTCTGCACGCTACCAAGTGAAGGCCGGGTCGACTTAGCCCCAGCGTCACGACAACTGGTGATCAGCGGTGGGATCTGAATCTACAAGCACAACGACTGGTGACCAGCGTTGGTATCTGAATCTACAAGCCACAACATCTAGTGATCGGAGGTGGCATCTCAAGCAACAAGCAGGAGCAACAATCGGCCAACAAGAAAGCAGCTCGGAACATCGATCGCATGTGTGGGTGAGTGCTTGGCTTTTCTTCTGATGTGGACCAGGTTCTAGAACAGGGTTAGATTTTAGAACTGGTAAAAAGTGTTGAAACGCCTTTAGGTTTGGTAGTTTGCACTGTTGTTTTGGAAGTAGCCGACACTCGGAGCGATCATGGACCTACAAAAGCTGCAGAAACCGGAACTGTTGCAATTGTGTGAGGAATTGGGAATTGATACAAGTGGTTTGGCACGAAAACCCTTGATTATAAAGGCAATCACTGATCTGGGAACCGATGATGAGGAGCTCAGTGAAGCATGGAACCTCATCGGTCAAAAAAAGGAGCAGCTCAGACAGCAGAAAGAGCGGGAAAAAGAGGAAAAGAGGCGTGAGCGTGAACTTGAGAGGGAAAAAGAGGAAAGGGAGCGCGAACGTGAGTGGGAAAAAGAGGAAAAGAAGCGTGAAAGAGAAGCAAAAAAGCTGGACCAAGAAATTGAGCTCCGGAAATTAGAACTAGAGTTGAGCAAGAGGTCGGGCAATTGTCCCCAGCTAGCGGTACCTCTTCTCAACAAGGAGGCAGATTTCAAGATGTCAAAGTACATGCAGCCATATGTGATATCAGGGGATATCGGTCTGTATCTGGCTAACTTTGAGCGAACCTGCGAAAAACTGTCCTTCCAGCGAGACACTTGGTGTCAGAGATTAATGACGGTTCTGCCCTGCGAGGCAGCGGAGGTTGTCGCGCGGCTGAGCAAGGAGGACGCGGACAACTACGAGAAGGTCAAAACTTGCCTTCTGAGAAAGTATAGGCTTAGCGCCGAGGCGTTCAGACAACGTTTTCGGAACGCTACTAAGTCCAGGGACGAGAGTTACCCTGAATTCCTGTACAATTTAAGAGTTAATTTGGGCGAGTGGCTAAAGAGCACTGATTCCTACAGTGATAGGGACGCTGTAGTCAAGCGAATTCTTTTGGAGCAGTTTTATAACTGCCTCCCAGAAAAAGAAAGAAATTGGTTACAGGACCGAGGCGAAATTAAGTCGGCAACTGAAGCTGCCGAACTTATTGAGGAGTATGCTTCGCGCCGACAATTCAGCAACCCAGCAGTGGATAGGCCCCGCAATCCCAAGTTCAGTGTGAAAAACCGTCAGGAAAGGCACTTTGCTAGAGTTGGAAACGAAGAAATGAAGGTTTCTTCAGGCAGAGTCCCTAGAAAGGACGGCAGTGAGAAAAGTGGGGAAGTGACCAACGTGCAGAACACAAAGAATAAGCTTGAGGCTAGGAAGCCACTCACATGCTTTAGGTGTAATGAGCAGGGTCACATTGCCGTCAACTGCCGGAAAGAAAAGATTGCTTTCTCGTATGTCAGGGACTGCGATGAAAATATGCAGCTTTTAGAACCCTACCTGCATGACCTAGTAGTCAACGGGAAGCCTTGCAAGGTACTGCGCGATTCGGCCGCAACGATGGATGTTGTCCATCCGGCGTATGTATCGCCTTCCGACTATACAGGACAGTGTGCATGGATCCGACAGGTAGTTGAGGAACAGAGTGTGTGCTTGCCGATCGCGAACGTGGTCATCGAGGGCCCTTTCGGCGAATTAACAACCGAGGCTGCCGTTTCAGGAAAGCTTCCTAAGTGCTATCCGTATTTGTTCTCCAACAAATCGGACATGCTGCTGCGAAAGAGGGGCATCCTTTTCGGAGACAGAGTTGTGCAAGCCTTAACACGTTCAAAGGCGCGAGAACTAGCTACACTGCTCATTCCAGAAAAATCCACAGCGGAGGAAACGGCAGTTAAAACAGTGGTAAATGCGGAAGATAGCAGGTCAGAAAACTTTGAGAGCGAGGCATCTCAGATATGTCAACTTGAAAGTGAGCTTGATGAGACGCGGAATGAGGACGTTCTTGAGAGTAACCTCTTGCCGCCAGTGTCTAGTAATCTCACGAGACTTTTAAGTGGAACTCGAGAGGACTTAGCTATGGAGCAAGCCAATGATCCCAAGATACAGGAGATAAGAGAGCGCCACCGCGCCACTAAGACAGCAAAGAACATTTCTTTTGAGATGAGAAAGGGAGTGCTGTATCGCTTATTCAAGGATAAGCGCGGAGTAGAGCGGGACCAATTAGTCGTTCCCCAAAAGTACCGCGGAGACTTACTGCGACTTTCCCATGGCAGCTCGTGGTCATGTCACCTTGGAATAAAGAAAACAAAGCAGAGGCTGTTGCAAGAATACTATTGGCCTGGATGTTTTAAGGACACGGAAAATTTTGTACGATCATGCGACACGTGCCAGCGGGTTGGAAAGGCGCAAGATAAGTGGAAAGCTCCGATGGTGTTAGTACCAATCATTACCGAGCCGTTTCACCGGTTAGTAATAGATGTAGTTGGGCCACTTCCTGTGACAGAGTCAGGGTACCGTTATATCCTCACTATGTTATGCCCAGCCACAAAGTTTCCAGAGGCTGTTCCGCTGCGCGAGGTGACGTCCGAGAGTGTAGTGGATTCGCTGCTGTCAGTGTTTGCACGAGTTGGATTCCCTTCCGAGGTCCAAAGTGATCAGGGTAGCGTTTTCACGAGTGTCCTCACCACCTCATTTCTCGAGCGATGCGGCATTAAGGTAGTGCATAGCTCGATCCATCATCCGCAGAGCAGCAGCGTAGAAAGATGGCACTCTGTTCTCAAACGAGTCCTGAGGGGACTGTGCTATGAAAACAAGCGCGAATGGGATACCTGCCTGCCTGCAGCGCTTTTCGCTTTGCGGTCAGTGCCGCACGAATCCACTGGATTTAGCCCAGCCGAGTTGGTGTACGGAAGGTCACTGCGCTCACCTTTGCGAATGGTGCGCGAAGCCTGGGAGGGGCGCGGAGAAGACCCAACAGTAGTAGAATTCATTCTGAACCTCTTGAATCGCTTACATAACACTAAGGAACTCGTTGAGGCCAGCATGAAGTCAGCCCAGGCTCGTTCCAAGGTGTACTATGATAAGACAGCCCGTCAAAGGACGTTTTGTATCGGGGACCAGGTGATGTTGCTGAGAAGTTCAAGGCAGAATAAGCTCGAAGTACAGTGGGAAGGACCGGCTGAAGTCGTTGCAAAGCTTTCCAACACTAACTACGCAGTGAAAATTCCCGGTAGGCGTAAAGAAGTGCGCATTTATCATTGCAATCTTATGAAGCCTTATGTGCAGAGGGAAGCCGTGGTAAATCTAACGTTAAACCTTCCCGAGGAGATGGGGGACAACTTGATTTGCCTCAGCGGAAAAGGAAGCAACGCTCAGGAGCTTCTCAAAAAGACGGAGCAGAGAGGAGAACTAAAGAAATCCCAGCTGTCCGATCTGGGCGAGATAATAACAGAGTTTGAGGCCTGCTTCGTGGACAGGCCAGGCAGAACTGATTTGACTGAGCACGATATTGAGCTGACTTCAGACGTGCCAGTGCGATCAAGGTGCTACCGATTTTCTCCAAGGCAAAGAGAAATTCTGGATAGGGAAGTAACTCGCATGCTGGAATTGGGAGTAATAAAACCCTCGGAAAGCGATTATGCTTCGCCTATGATCTTAGTAGAAGCTCCAGGTAAAGACCCTAGGCCTGTGGTAGACTACCGAAAGCTAAATTCTCTCACCAGGGATCAAGTGTATCCTATTCCGAATATTGAGGAGAGAGTAGAACAGGTCAGTAGAGCGGCATATGTGACTACGCTGGACCTTACTCGAGGATACTGGCAAGTACCGCTCACTGAACGCGCCAGCAGATACGCGGCTTTCGTCACTCCGACGGGCAGCTACCAGCCAACAATGATGAGTTTCGGGCTCAAAAATGCTCCATTTTGTTTTTCCCGACTCATGGATAGGGTTTTAAAGGGGTGTGAAACATTCGCGGTGCCTTATTTAGACGACATTGCGGTTTTTTCCGACTCATGGGCGGACCATATGGTACATCTAAGAGCTGTACTGAGCCTTTTGCGTCAAGCTGGACTAACCGTAAAGGCCGAGAAATGTTGCCTGGCAAGGGCGACCGTGGACTACTTGGGTCACAATGTAGGTCAAGGTTTCAGGAAACCTAGCGAGATTAAGATTTCTGCGGTAGCAGACTACCCGCGGCCGAGCACGAAGACGGAAATTCGAGCATTCCTGGGTCTGACGGGATACTACAATCACTACATCCCTAACTATTCATCTTTGGCTAGCCCTCTGACCGACGCTCTCCGCAAGACAGAACCGACAAATGTAGTCTGGGACGAACAAAAGGAAGCCTCCTTCGTAAACCTGAAGGCTGTGCTGATTAGCCGTCCGGTATTGCGAGCTCCAGACTATGGCCGAGAATTCACGGTCCAGTGTGATGCCAGTGATCGAGGGTTAGGTGCTGTTCTCTGCCAGAGAGATGACGACGGTAATGAGCACCCCGTGCTCTACTTGAGCAGAAAACTGAGTTCTAGAGAGAGGGCTTATTGCGCGTCAGAGAAAGAATGCGCTTGCATTGTATGGGCCATTCAAAAATTGCAGTGCTATCTTGGAGGGGCCAAATTCACCGTAGAGACGGACCATTGTCCCCTGGCTTGGCTGCAAACTGCGACATCGAAGAACAGTCGCCTTCTTAGGTGGAGCTTGATTTTACAGCAGTACAATTTTGAAATAAGATACAAAAAGGGGAAGTTAAATGGGAATGCGGACGCGCTTAGCCGCTCTTTCTAAGCGGTCCGAGATGTTCCTCACCATGTATCCAAATTGATAATCAGGTTTTTTTTTTTTTTCGTGCGCTTGTATATGTGTGACTATGTAAAGCAGCACGTTTGGTTTTCTAGGAATACGTGGGTCCTGAACGTCTTGAGAGTGGGCTTTTCTCGAACAACAATGGCAGTTTTCTTTTGACCTGGTCTCTTCAGACGGGAGCCGAGTGCTTGCTTCGACATGTGGTTGAGTTTCAGACAGCTCGAGCAATTTGGCCTACAACAATCAAGACAACGCGACAAGCAACAGCGAGCTTCAAGCGTTCACGTGCAGGCCATTAAGTCGTCTCTTCATGCAGCAGCTGGGACTGCTGCCCTCCGAGACTCTTCTGGCGGGGGAGGAGGCTGTTACGACCAAGCATCCGCAATTGCGCGCTCTATTGTTCGCCTGTGGGCATGGATAAGTTTTGTGAATATGTGGTGATGGTCCAATGGCTCTAAGTGAGCCTGTTTCCAGGAATCCTGTTTTGTAAGCATGTTTTGCTTTGTGGACAACCTGCAAATGCCAAATTGACCCTGTCAAGAGAACGTCTGGAAAAACACAAAGAAACGTCCCCCTGAGGGAAATAGCAGGAAGTGCTTTCTTTCTTTTGTTCACCCTTCCAGTCGAGAAGTGCTATCCTCCAGTGATGAATGCCTCCTATCCAAAGGAGACGACAGAGTGACATGTCCGCTGACGTGCAGGACAAGAAAGGAGCATGACTCATACGGCCATTAAGTGATTTCCCGGGAATGCAGGAAAGATTTGCAATTGTCGAAAAGGGACCATGTTGGGAGCCCTATGCGGCGCCACGTGCACTCGGGTTTCTGAGAAGTAAAACCCCTTGTCAGAACCCGCCTGTGGTTTCTTTGCTGAAGAATAGAAATGTACCTCCTCTCCTCGCCGTTCCCAAGCTTTTCCCGCCAACAAGTGATCACGCCCAACGAATGAATGCCGGACCAGTCAGTGCTTCAGACCATCAGTGCAGTGATGTGTTCGATTGGATGCCGATACCTGAGGGGCGTGCCCTGGATTTGGTTGGTCAGCATCTTCAGAGAGGGGCTGGACATAGGGGGTTTTTAAGGACGCTGCAGAGCACGAAATGTCGCTCTGAGCCCTGGGTAAACGGCTCATCCAGTCGCTTCTCGCTATGAACTCTTAACGCTTGCCATTTTGCTGAGGTACCCTTCTTTTTCATGTAAATATTGTAAATAAGTTTTCTCAAAGTGCCATTAAACCTGCTTGTACATATTTCACCAACTTCGAAGATTCAATCCTTCATGAACCCGGAGTCTCTGCACGCTACCAAGTGAAGGCCGGGTCGACTTAGCCCCAGCGTCACGACAAACCCAACACGAATTTTCGCCCGGAACCGGAATCGAACCAGACCCAATTTTTTTTCTGCCATCATGGAACTGGACTAGAACTGGAACAAATCGGAAGAACAATTCCGAACCAGTTCGCGGCACGGTTCCGAGCCACCTTCGCAGGCAGCTTAACTTCATTATTATTTTTATTTTTTTCACTGCTTGTAAAGGTATCTTCTCGCTTATTCCAAAGCGCCTCTGCACCCCGCAAACATCAAACCATATTGCATATTGAAAAATCGTCCCTTGCGAAAAGATAACAACAAAGGAAAATATATTGCCACAAGCATAGCATTAATCTATGCTCATTACCCGCCGGGGTGGCGCAGTGGTTAGGGTACGCGACTACTGTGTCCATGGATGCGGGATCGAAACCAAGGCCTCAGTGGCCGCTTTTCAGTGGAGGCGAAAAGCTAGGCGCCCGTGTGCTGTGCGATGTCAGTGCACGTTAAAGAACCCTAGGTGGTAGGAATTTCCGCAGCCCTCCACTACGGCGTCTCTCATAGCCTGATTCGCTCTGGGACGTTAAAACCCTGTAAACCATAATATCTGCTCATTATAAACATTTTGCTGAGGTCTCTATATCCAAGGGGAGCACGTCACATATCTGACGACAAAAACGATAGACGCACTACAACATAAATAAAATGAAATAATTGGTTCACAGGAAGGGAAACGTTTCATGTTTCATCTTTTATATAATAAGAGGAAAAAATCCCAGTTTAAACAAAAAATTGAGTAAAAATACACCCGTTTTTTTTTTTTCTGAACCCGTTTGAACCGGTTTGGACTGGTTCGGAAATGGTCGGACTGGATCGAACCGGAACGGAAAGTGTCTCCGAAGCCGATCGAAACCGAACTCGAAAGGTGTCAACCCGAACCGAACCCTAAAAAAATCCGGTTCGACACCCCGATCTTGTGAATTATAAGGCACTTAAAACCAGGGCCAAACGAGACAAAAACAAATGCGGCTTACGTTGGCTGGCTTAATTAATCCTAACGAAATAACAAAAATTTCGCCGAGGTGTAGTTCTCGAGCTGTATAAGGAGAGAAGGCAGTGTTCTTACCACTCTCATGCATCCAATGTTTGCATACTCATACGCGGTGTTTTGTTTTGTTAATACGGATTTCCGAACAAGATGTCATAGCAGCTACAGGACATCATTTTGGACGTTGGGTTAACTGGCTGCGAGTGTCTTATTAAATAGCGTTTCTAAGTAGCACTTGAGTTACTGCTTATCGAGCTCTAATAAATTCTTGAAGTCAGCAGTGTTGAAATCACTGTACTGGATTAAACGAAACACCCTGTGTAACGAACCACGGAGGGGGCCCCCGGCCTTCGCCGTTAGGCGCTTTAATAGGTTGTATAATCACGACAATTAGCCAGGGAGATAGATGACATAAGAAACAGGACCATATGCGTGCGGCGCGTGCGTCCAATAGCTCTCCGCGGATGATAAGATGTTATTGAATCTTTCCTTGACGCAAGCCTAAGATAGAATGACATTGACATTTGAACTTCGAGGCATATAATACCTAAGCTTATGCAGGAAATAGTTACCTTGTACACCGCTGTGTGCGTAGAAAGAGGGTTTTACGAAGTTCCGTCTTCGGTCACAGAGAAGCCACAAAACTCGTGGCGATGCGGAAAATTTGGTGAGCTTATGCATATGCATCCAGCGGTGGCCACGCCAAAGGAAAAGGAAATGTCAGAGGGTCATTCCAATTCGAACGATCAAGAGTGTTTTCGATAGCCCCGTATTTTGACGGAAACGTTTGCATAGGGCACAGCTTTTCTTTGCTGGGGCTATCAAGGTTTCTGCCAACAGGAAAAAGAAATACCCCCCTGGAATGTTTTGGCACGCCGGAATATATGCAGAACTGAGGTGGCTGTATGTAACATCTTTTCTACGCCGGGCCTGCAGTGGCTCTGCTGTGAAATTGAAGTTGAATGATTGATTTTTGATTAATTATTAGTTGCTCGTTCTGTCGCTTGATGTCTAACGACTTTGTTTTGTGTACACAAAATGTAAGTACACGTAAAGAAGTTTGGTGTGCAATGTTTGCAGCGCATAGCAAGTCTTGAACCCGGACCATGAATTTTACATAGACGGCGCGGCTTGGCTGTCTACAGAGAGAAAGCGAAGCGAATAAAAATACACGAAACAAACTTACAAAGTGTTTTTTTTTTTTTTCGCGCGATGCACTAAACTCTGCGAGACCCGAACCACACTGCGTACAGTATGACCTTTCGTGACTGCTTCCCAGCTAGGACCTCCTTTCGCTGCTTGCTGCTAGGGCATCCGAACGCTCCGGTGCTGCGAGTTTCCCTTTCTTTAAGCTTCCACCCTCGTTTCGTGTGGAATAGGGGTTACGAGGAGGCATACGTGGAGGGTGTCCAGTAAAAAGTAATAAAAAAAAAAAGAAACATAATACTTTTGAAACAGTTGTAGCGCAATACTTGAATGCAAACATTCACGAGCGAAGCGTGTTATGCGCGCGAGCACGGCGCAGAACTTGGAAATTGCAAAGTGGGAATAAAAAGAAAAATCGAGAAAATCAGATCGGTTGTGGAGACCGATGAACGTTATGAATTGCGTAATGCATTGTTTACCTTATACGGAGCCAGTACATCAGCTGTCGCGGCGTAACGACTTTTTGCAGGCGGGTGTGGAGGTTACGCGTTTGGTTTGTGCGGTTCTGAAGACCCAGCGTCAGCTAACACGAGACTCAATTCGTTCATGTCGCTTTAAGTGGCCCCAATTTCGGTTATTGCACTTTTGATGGATATTAAAAGTGTGCTATAGGTGAAGCTATAGCAGAGAAATAGGAAACACGAAGCAACGATTTCACGTTTGGGATAGTCCGATTATACCTATGCGACTTTATGGCTATAGCAAATTTATGACCAAGTCATGCCGGCTTCGGGCTGCGCGCAAGGAAAACTAAAGTGGCAGAAATTACGGCATCTGCAGAACGAGTATGGTGTCACGGTGATACATTGCACTACGGCTGTTGGTAGTGGCTATGATGGGCGGGAATTTCAAACAATGGAGATCGTCAGAAGGGAGCGAAATAGCACGCATACCTTGCCCATGTAGTCGATCCAGTCGACCCCTGTCGTGCGCCGGGGCTCCTGGTAGTAGCGTCACCGTACGCGCTCCTGGTACTCGTTTACCTGCGGACTGCGAGGGTATGTACGTTGTCACTCAGGTTCAAAGAGTATTGCGCTCTCTCAGATTACAGAAGTGCTGAGCTCCGCCATATACAATTAGCAGGCCTCAAAAGCCACCTGCAGTAGCATACGAAATGCAGGCAAACGCCGTCAGAGCTATGGCATCACACTAAAAAAGTATTAATCCACTAAATCAGCTTTGGCTTTCATTGTTATTTTGCTTTTACCTTTCAATTCCTTCTATACGAAAACAATCCTTTGTCGTCGAGTGCTGAGAAATGAAAACTATGGATTTATTTCCAAAGTGCAATTAAACTAACTTGTGATAATGATTTGCATCCTCCTCTCCCCTCCCCCATTACACACACACACACACACACACACACACACACACACACACACACACACACACACACACACACACACACACACACACACACACACACACACACACACACACACACACACACACACACACACACACACACACACACACACACACACACACACACACACACACACACACACACACACACACACACACACACACACACACACACACACACACACACACACACACACACACACACACACACACACACACACACACACACACACACACACACACACACACACACACACACACACACACACACACACACACACACACACACACACACACACACACACACACACACACACACACACACACACACACACACACACACACACACACACACACACACACACACACACACACACACACACACACACACACACACACACACACACACACACACACACACACACACACACACACACACACACACACACCTTCCTTTTTATTTTAGTTTCACTTATCGTAGAGAGAATCCAGCTTCCATTAACTGCGCCGACTGCGAGCACTATTTTGGTTTGCAATCTTGCATGCAGTACACATTAGCTGTAGTCTGTCTAAGTAATGCAAGTGTGTCTGAACCCAGCATTTATACAGTCTTTACAAGAATACGCAGAACAAGGTTTCCTTTGTTTAAGCCATGCAATGGGACTGTCGAGGCAACCTTGGTGCTCCGAAGCGTTGATGGTTCCTCTCACTAGGGATATGGAATACCGGCCAAAAAAAAAAAAAAAATATGTGCAGTATGTCCTTACGCGTTCTGTAAGTGCTGGGTAACTACCGCACCATAAAAGGAAAAAGAGCAGGGTACGACAGAAATCCGGTTCTACAATTGGGATTAATGGGCGCGTTTGAACCAATGACCGAAATATACTCGGCCACAAAGGGAGAAAGACACAGCATCTTGGTAGCATGGTAGCTATTCTGGAGTTACGGGCAGCAATCAAGAACTGGAAGAAATGAACTTGTTGACGAAGATTGAATCTAATGACCTGGAAGAAACGGTTGGTTTGGCGTTTCTATAAGGGAGTCGCACATGAAGAAAGAGTTCACAACGTGTCCTATATGTATTCACGTTCACGCCGAAGAAAAATGGCCAGCGCTTTGAACGAATAGGGCGTAGTGTATGCTCTGCAATGAACGTAACTATTCACCAAACTTGGCAAAATGCAGAAAGTTGGACCTTCCAAACAATAAATGTATGTCGTCACTTGATGGGCTCAAACCCACGACCTTGTGGTCGGTAACAGAACGGCATTATCACTGATTCATCACGACGGGTTACAGTATACTCAGCTCGCTACTATGGAGTCCTTGTGGTCGGTAACAGAACGGCATTATCACTGATTCATCACGACGGGTTACAGTGTACCGAGCTCGCTACTGTGGAGTCACGATTCAGAAGTGCATTTGTGGGTCCAAAGCATGCTGAATGCGTTACGTATGTTGTTGTTGTTGTTTTGTTTTTTTTTTGTTTTTTTCAGCAGTGCGCGCAGTTCACAAGCATGCTTAGGCCACTGCCACTGAATCTGCTAGATCAAAAGGCCAAGTCGACTCACGCTCTGTAACGATCGCGCAAGCGTGGCGTCCGCCGCGATTCTGGAACGCGCCCCGAAGCGCAGGAGTGTCGGAGGTCAACAGCTTTCGCCCTTAGTTGTAGCCGGAATCCAACAGCCGTCCAAGTAGGCAAGAACAACCTCCTCTCTCTGAGACCCTCCTCCTTCATCTTGCCGCGCCGCGTATTGTACGAGCGCGAGCCGGAATGTTTGACCACGACACACACGCGCACACATCTGTATACAAAGCGCAGCCAAATACCGAAAGCATATAGTACATGCATAACTGGTGCCCGCGGGTGGGGGCAAAAGTTTCGAAAAATCATTCTTTCCCGAGCCTCTGTATTTTTACTTTCACAGCAAGTTCCCCGTGGCTTCAATTTTCTACAGGACGCTTGAAGTGCAACAACAACAAAAAAAGTTCTCTTTACCAGCGAGTTTGGCAGGATACCTAGAAAGACTCACTCTTTTTTTTTTTTTTTAACTGGCAAGTTTGGAAGGATACCTATGTGGTCCTGGCTGGTTCGCCGCCGCGTGTATCCCCAGTTTTTATTTTTCTGTCAGAGATGGCGCTCCCTGTCAGGAGCAGCAGCGCCGCTCGACGGTGCTTTGGAAGCCTATACCCTTAAAATTTTGCCTGGAACGAGCAAACAACGCGTGCGAGTTCGCCTCTCGGGGCAGCCATGAAAGGGAAACTTTAGTGCTCCGAGCATTAGACAAAGGTTATCCTTTTTCATTTTATTTTTATTATTATTATTATTTTTTTTTTTTGCAGACAACAGGCAGGAGAGAAAGGCTGGGGGTCGTTTCATTTTTGCGCGCAGGGGGTACGAGCAGCCTGGCGCCGGAGAAACTACTTTTTCGGAATCAAATTATTGCGCAGAATGGTGTCGCGTTTTTCCTCGAAGTAGAGCATGACGCCAGCACGTATCTTTCTGTGCGGGGTCATTCTGTTTTTTTTTTTTCTTCCTTATCGTCTTTTCTTTGTCTAGTCCTTTAATTCACAAACGAAAGCAAAAATATACATAGATTAAAAAAAAAACGCAGCTAGCGTCGAGGAGTAAGTATATGGTACAAGAAGAAGAAGAAGGCAGTCATCTTGGGCGTTTCGCGATTTCTCTTCGATCCCTTCATCTTTTGAGTGTGATTTGCTCCTTGCTTTCTTCGTTCTTTCTCTTTCTTCGCCGCTCAGTTTATACTCCCGCCTTCGTTCATTCCAGTCACAGTTCCGGCTGTCCGAGATTCGGCCGCCACACCGCGCCTCTCGTTCGCCAAGAAGCCGGAAGGCAAGCCTTTGTCTCGCCCGTTAAAGCCTCTGGGACACCCATACACACAGACACACGAGAGAGGAGAAAGGGGGGGGGGGGGGGGCTCTCGCCGAAGTCACCCTCACCATGTTGCTACCGTCGATGCTGTTGCCTCCAATTCACGCCGCGTTATCTGTGTTCGCGAGTTTGTGATCTGTATTGGTTCGTCCACAATAGAATCACGAGCGGCCGGCGCTTATAGAAGGTTTTCGGGCCACTGCATCACATTCCACAGCTTATAGCTCGGTACCCAATACGCGACCTCTCGAGTGTGAGCACAACTCGTGCTGTCGTTACGTATGCTAATTGCTCAGTGCGCGAGATAGCTGCGGAAACGGGACATGTACCGAATTTTTCGGAACATAGTCCGCGGACAATATGCGCGTTAAAAATGTGTTTACTTTGATCCGGCTGTCTAAACGTGTGGAGCAGACGGCCTGGGTTCTTTTTTTTTTTTTCTTCTACAAAATACCTCCGACTTTAACGACCTCATGTTCAAAGTACTACTCACCATGAAGCGGTTTGTTTCTTTTCTTTCCTTTTTTTTTTTTGTGATTCGTACTGCGCTGTCTTTTCGTTCGCATCGCGTGACTGGATATTTGCGTGCGTTATTAATTGCTCCTGAGGAGGAAAATTAAGGCCATAAGATTTTTATTGACTTAGGAATGGTAAGCTTTCATGCTCCAACAGCTCAAGTATAATATTCGTGGTAAGTGCTGAAGTCCATGCATTGCGTTGATCATCATAATAACTATCTTTGCATATTAAGACAGATATTTGCACTAGTTGGAACTGTTCACTTGCCTCGAGCCCCCGACAGCGCGTCACATACATTTACGCCGTCATGAATACCACACCATGCATCCCGCCAAACGCACACATGCAAATGCAAATACTTCAGCATCGAGTTTCGCAATAATTCATTAACAAAATAACCTGTAATTTCTCCAATGTAAGACAAAGTATTACAGATATAACAAAAAAATGCCTGCGGCGTACATAAACAGGGTGCCTTTTCTTCTGAACTGGAAAATCTGAATTCACCTGGTGTCCAAAATGAAGAACATACTTTTTGATATTGTTTGTAAATAAACAAGGCAAATAGAGGGCTTACGTATCTTGTTACGCGCTGATTACACACCTGGCGTGGGTACACTTAACACCGGTTGCGGTGGATATAACTATTTTTAACGCTCTCTCTCTCTCTGAGCCTGAAATGAAGTCTGAGGACTGTACAGTGGGCGCTGCCTTCATTCCAGAAACTACCGCACACAAAGCCTTCCGCAGAGTCTTGTGCATCTCGGACTATTGAACTCCGTGTTGCGCTGTTTTGTTTGCTTTTTATTGCTTCCGATTACTTGGGTCCATCCGGAAGTCCCGTTCATAAGGACTACACTTGGCGGGGCAGCGGAAGCAATTGCGTACCAATGAAAATGCAACCTTAATCCCTTCTAATGCATACTCCTGTAGGGCACAAGGAAGAGACTCATAGATTTTCTCACGCTCGAGCGAGACCTGGGAAATCCGTTTCCGGTGCCCAGTAAGCCAATCCACGGTACTCTACTCATTCTAGGCTCTGTCTCAAGAGAGGCTTTCGACTCAAGCCGACTCGGGGTTCAAGCCAGCCATCGTTACATTATGGAGAAACCTAACCGTACAGCAATCCTTATTGACGAGAAGTCCTTTCTAAAAAGTAACACATTCTTGACAGCTCTGCGGATAGGCGCAAATAGCCGCTCCTTTAGTGAGGCAAATACAGTGCAAAGAACTTCCACTGGGGCATTTAAATTACTGCGATGCATAAACGTTGCGAAGCATACTCGGTGTCGAATCCGAATATAAAATCGATAAAGGAGCAGACCGCGTGCATTATATAGCACGAGGCGTGCAGTGCTGTTAATATATTATACAGAATTCATTAATTAAATTAAAATTTATGCAAAATAACTATGTCAGTAAGACAGGCACCTATTACGTGGATGCGGCGGGTCCTACCGAGGATGGCATCTGCACCATTGCTGTTGTGCACGAAGGAAAGCAGGTGAACGGGCTCTCAGTAAAAACTAACGATGCGCTAATGTTGGAGGAAGTGGCGATTGCACTGGCCGCCACCCACTGCGACGCAGCCTCTATAATGTCGGACTCGCAACACGCCTACCGAAATTACGTGTGGGGTAGGATAGCGCCACTCGCCCGCAGAATATTATTGGCACATAAGAGAAATTCAGATTCGGCTACTAGTAAAAAACAGGTTATATGGGTGCCCGGTCACCAGGCGGTGGAGGGGAACGAGACCGCTCACGCGGCTGCCCGAGCGTTCCTCCCCCGGGGTTCCGCTCAATCCTCCGGTTCCCGAGGCAATCGTACCAATCCCGCTCATAACTTATGCTAACATTACAAATTATTTACGCCTCTGCAGGAGGGCACTCCCGGGACCCGCCAAAGGTCTCGACAGATCTGAGGAGTGCCACCTTAGACGGCTCCAAACCGGGTGTTTTCTAAATCCCACCATACTAAAACACATGGACCCGACATTCACGGGTAGGTGCAAATTCTGCGGGCAGCATGCTGACCTATATACCACATGGTGTGGACCTGCCAGCAAAATACAAAAATAAAAGCTATAAAACAGCCAACTAGGGAGGGCTAGGGAGGCGGCCCTGTCCAGCTCGGACCTGGAGGCCCAGCGTGTCCTGGTCCAGAGAGCTCGGGCAGCGGCGGCGGCCATTGGCGTCTCGGAATAGGGTCTGCCACTCAGCTCCACAACCATACGCCCCTCCCTTCCCAAATCATATCATCGTAAATAAATGTTTTCTCCCCATCCTCAAGACTTCAGTCGGCTGAGGTAATGGACCCAGTCAGCGCTCAGGGGCCGGTTGACGGGCAATGCCAGTGGCAGGTGACACCGTACTAGTGAATTCATTTACTTCATCACACAAGTAGTAATTGCTGGCAGCGTATCACATCAGCACCACACTTCAAGGACAGCGCGGCTGTCTGGTCGGTACGGAACCTACCCTTTTCTTTTTCACATCGAAGTAGTGAACGGTACTGACTGCAGGCTGACGTCGATTTCCACTGGCAAACACTAACTAAAAACCAAAAAGCTATCTACCACTCGAGTTGGCATGATAGCTTCTGGCAGCATTATACATACCATCATTGCTGGAAGACAACGATTGAAAAATTAAAGAGCACTGCAGAATCTGCATTGGAGTAATGCGAAAGCACGGATGCTTCTGTTGGTTGCTTCTAGTTGCATAATTCATTTCTTGTTTACCCATTTTAGTCTCTGGAACTTTAAAATTGCGCGCCAACCCCTTCTTATGCCCTCTTTCGTCTCTACTTCCGGTTGGGTGAAGTCACATCCTGTACGTCACATTATTTTACATCTTATTTACCCATTTTAGTCTTTAGTACTTTCAAATTGCGCGCCAATTCCATCCTATGCCCGTTTTCGGCTCTACTTCCAGTTGCGTGACGTCACATCCCTGACTTCACCGTAATTGACGGCCTTAATTAACTACTTTAGTCTGGTATTTTCAAATTGCGCGCCAGTCCCTTCGTATGCCCTTTTTTGGTTCGACTTCAGGTCGCGTGACACCGCATGCTTGACGTCCAATTAATTGACTGATTTAATTAACTATTTTAATACATGATACATTCAAATGTGACGTCAAGCCATTCGCTAATGAGACCATTTTCGCCCTTTACTTTCACATTTTTGATCTAATTAATTACCTAATTAACTGATTGGCCTAATTATTTTCTCGGACACAGCAGTACAATTAGGTACTCTTAAAGAAAATCGGTTATCCTCTCTTCGAAATACTTGTCCTACCCATGTCCATTTCTTTTTAATGTCGACTAAAACGTCAGTAACTTAAGTTATTTCTCTGACCCACTCCGCACGCTTCCTATATCTTAACGTTACACCTACCATTTTCCGTTTTATGGCCCTCTGCGTTGTCCTCAACTTACGTAGAACCCTTTAACCATGTTCCAGCCCCATAGGTTAGTACCGGTAAGATGCAACTGTTGTATACTTTCTTCTTAAGTGATACCGGTAAGCTGCTAGTCATAATGCTTAAGTACCTTCCAAATGCGCTCCATCCCAATCTTACTTTCCTGGTTATTTCCCTTTCGTGGTCCGGATCTTCGGTGACTGCCTGTCCTAAGTAGACATATTCGCCTATCACTTCCAACGGTTCGCTACCTTTTTTAAACTGCTGTTTCTTTCCTAGGCTGTTCAGCATTACCTTAGTTTTCTAGATATTAATCTTTAGGACTACCTTTCTGCTTCTCCTATCTGAATCATTTATCATTAGTTGCAGTTGCTTCCCTGAGTTACCAAACAAGTCAATGTCATCAGCCAATCGCAGATTACTGAGATATTCTCCATCGACCCTGATGCCTAACTGCTCCCATCCCATGCCTTTGAATACATCCTTTAAGCAAGTAGCATTTATAAATGCGAAAACATTACTTCGTTATGTTCACAAATTTCTGTCCGCAGGCCGCATCCGCAAAGTCGTGTCCGCAGCAGTTGTGAGTAATTGAGAAGTGGTAGAGGTTAATGAGTGGTGTCAATCGATAGAGAATGAGGAAAAGTTGTGCCCGAAAAAATAATTAGGTGATTAATTAACGGTAGAAATGTGCGCAGCAGTTGTAATTGAGAAGGGGTAGAGGTTAATGAGTGGTGTCAATCGGTAGAGGGTGACGTATTGTGTCTGAAAAAATAATTAGGCCAATGAGGTAATTAGTTAATTAATTAGAGGCAAAAATGTAAAAGTGAAGACGAAATTGGTCTCATTAGCCAATGACTTGGCACCACATTTGAATGTATCAAATACTAAAATTGTTAAGTCAGCCATTTAGGATGACGTCAATATGTATCATTACTAAATAGTTAATTAAATCAGTAAATTAGGGTGACGCAAGCTGAAGTCGAGCCACAAAAGGCCATAGGAAGGGATTAACGCGCAGTTTAAAAGTACCAAAGACTAAAATGGGTAAACAAAAAGTGAATTAAGCAACTAGAAACAACCAGAAGCAACCAACAGCAGCATACGTGCTTTCGAATTACTCCAAGGCAGATTCTGCAGTGCTCTTTAATTTTAGCACCAACATTAGATTCGCAGCCAATTCTGTAGCGAGGCTGCTTTGTTAGTATTCGATTTGAAATCAGTGTTTATTTCAAGTGACTTCATGCTACCCTTTGCACTGGATAGACGCCGTTCGCTTCATTTCAGGCCCGGGAAAAGCCGGTGCATCATATTTATTATTACGCCCAGAAACTGAGATAGTGAGAAAAATTGCATAATTACGGCACTTAGTTGATATCCCCTCCCCCCCCCCCCCTTCTCACTCATGACACTTTTAATCTCGCATTTGGTGCATGAGTCTTACTCATTTATGTGTCGTGAAACCCACCACAATACAAGGTGTGCTTAAGTATAATTGTCATGAATATTTAATCAACACTCGTGAAGCACGTCTCATGGAAACTTAACCACTCTAAAGAGGGAGGGACGAAGAAAAAAAGTTAAACAGAAGTTGCGCAACTTAAATGCCTTTACTTGACTCTCGCGTTTTATGTAGCCTCCCTAGCCTAACTGCAGACAGTGAGTCTTTCAGAGCACACAGTCCACTATCTCAACTGCCCACCAGGGTATTACGTTAACTCCTAATTGCTATATTCGTATGTAAAATTCTCTTCTCACAATATCAAGCACTCTACGCCAGCCGTGAGTGGGCGTGACGAAAGTGAACAGTCTAAATTGCATTAACACGCAGGACTCATCCCTGATGCGGAGCTCTACCTGTGTATTGTGAACTCCCTCACTGATGCGACGGAAGGCGCGATTTTATCAGTATAATCTAAGACACGTATCACGTACGCTCTACGCCCACTCACGGCTGGCGTAGAGTGTACGTGATACGTGTCTTAGATTATACTGATAAAATCGCGCCTTCCGTCGCATCAGTGAGGGAGCTAGTTCACAATACACAGGTAGAGCTCCGCATCAGGGATGAGTCCTGCGTGTTAATGTACTTTAGACTGTGTTCACTTTCGTCACTGTGGTTTCGCCAGAAAGGAGAAACAAGAGTGGATAGCCATTTCTCTCTTGGCGGTATATGACCGTGGATTAGAAGATCATTGATAAGCGCCCTGTGCCATCAAGGCTTAAGGTGTTCCAACTCATCTCCAACCCCGATCTCACATTGCGCAATTCTAATATCTGCGTCATTCAAGCTCCGCACGTGTACGTGACAACCACGCACGCAGCGGACTTGTGCGCCTCCTCTGCACGGGAGACAATAAAAGAACAAACTTTATTGTAGAGAAGATGACGTCAGCCTGTACGCGACATGTACAGTATTTGTGAAAATATACAGTCCAAGGGGTTTGCTTCTAAGGCCTGCAACGCAGATCCTTACATGTTTTCAGCATTTATAATCTCTCAGGAAACTAAAAGCCTTCTCCTGACCCTTTTAGAGCTAGTGTACTCCAGGCATGCTTGCCGGAGCTTGCAGGAGCGTTACGTGGCTTAGAAGCCCTTGGGCCGTAAGAAGCCTTTGGCCGTATATTTATGACAAATATTTTCCATATTATGAACATACCTCTGATCAAAACACTTTTGATCACCTATTCACGCAATGACAAAACACCCACTTGCTGCCGAATGATTTGGAGTCATTGCTTCCATTACGGAGTCCCTTAAAGGTGTCGAGACACCAAATGCTTTTTTTTTATAATTATGCTTTGGAGTAAGGCATAACACATTATTAAACACGAGTCACCAAGCAATTTTTAATTACACCCAGCATATGATTTGTATCCTAATTTCTTCTGCCAAGCAGTTTCAGTGTCGGTACCAGGTTGCCAAACGATGTGGTTTCGACATCGCAGTGAGTATAATATTACGTAGGACCCTCATGATCTGTAATGTAATAGCTCTCGTCCAGTCACTGTCGTTCCAGCTTTTGGAGCAATTTATTGTACCAGTTTGCGAGATTAAAGCTGTAAATTAGAGAATGTATGCAGCTCTTCGCGACACGTGATCTCATACTCACTTGTGACGTCTGAATCCGCGCTCGTACAAACGAAAGCTACAAAATCAAATAATTAATACAAGGAACTACTAGTTGAGTGCAGCCGAATGCTTTGCGATGATCCACGTCTCCTAAAGTCCTAGGCAGCGTTCCAAAGAAAAATTACGTCAGGAAAACGTTTGCCTCTATCCTGTGCGGGTGATCTCGCGGTGGCCTCTGTGCCAGCCGCCAGGCAGGCCCTCAGCCGGGTGGCCCGTCAAAGGTAATACTCTTAACAATCTTGCGATAACATAGTAGCCCCATCGGAGTAAAAAGAAGCCTTCCGCAGCCACGCGTTCGCAAGAGCGCCATTGGCTGTTTGCCGCGGAGCGTCTCGATTGCTCGTCACGGAGCATGAGACACACCTTGGTAGAGACAGATTAGCGAAGCTGCTCTGCGGCGGTCGCGGTAACAGCGATAGTCAATTAGAGAATTATGGTCGTAGGTGAGGAGTGCTTTCAAGGTGGCGTCGATGGTACTATGTATCGCACTGTCCTGCATATAACTGAATAAAGTGCCCCCTTAGCTTTCTTTTATTAAAATAAAGAAAAATTCGGTTCTGCAACTTTAAGGTTTCACCGACTCGGACTGTGGGGACGACGTAGTGGCGTCCCCACAGACCGAATCGGGAACATCTGGGGTTATTTACCATGTTCTGACATTGCATACAATATGAGCGTTTTAAGCTTGGTATGCTTTTAGCACCCCGATCGTAGGCGCGGCAAAGCAAGAACGTAACGCCGAACCGGAGGAGAACACCAAGGCGAACCAAAACAAGTTTTTTGGGCATGCTGCGCAAGAACTGAACTCCTATAGCTCCCATGGTGGGCGAAGCCAGCGCACGACGCGGAGGTGACTGCGAGTACAGCCCGAGCGAGGCATGTACAATCCTGATGGAACTTGAGGAGAAAGGCGGCAATGCCGCGCGAGTTTCCGTCGTTGCAGAATGGAACGCCAGCCAAAAGTACATCCATCACAGAGCACCATCCATCGTCTTGACATGAAAGCGTTCGACGGCGCAACAAGAATAAAACGCAGCGAGAGCTGCTGAGAGCGCTGTCTAATGCGCTATGCCAGATACAATGGTATCTGTTGCAGTTTCTGGTTCTGGTTCAAATATGTTCTGGTTTAAACCAGGACATATTTGTTTTTAGTTGTATGTACTACGCCAGGTATAAAAAACACAATTGTTCTTAGCTTGCTTTGTTAAAGTACTGCGTATCATTGAACCCTATTAATAACTATGAAGGGTATTATATTGCTGCTGAATGTAGACTAAGTAATACTATCGTTTGTCCTTTGTTTGCATACCCATTTAGACTGAACGATGTTTTGTTTGATGGACAAAAACAACTTTTTGTTGGACATCTAAATGACCATTTGTTGTGCATATTCCATTTGGGGCATTTGTCTCACAATGAGTCACACATGACGGCAGCTAGTATTTTATATAGCTTCGGTTTGGAGCGTCCCGAAGCTACGTATACCGGCTGTAAGAGTCGCCGTAGTGGCAGGCTTGTAGGTTTCGACCTCGTGGGGATCTTTACTTCGACTGACATCACACAGTACACGGCGTGTCGTGCTTTTCGCCTTCATCGAAAAGTAGTTAGGATCGAACCCACGTCCTCACGATCAGCAGCCGAGCACCATGACCAATTAGTCACCTGTTATGTTGAATTAATATTAAGTGTTACATGCTCTCAGCTATTAACCGCGTTCGTGCCCTAGCGGACTGGGCGACCATTCCACCTTGCCACCAGCGAGCCAAGGATTCGTCACGTGACATGACGATTTGGCAGGTGACGTCGGCAGTACTCCTTGCTGCTGACGTCACATGCGCTAGACGATGCCATATGCACAGAATCGGGTGAAGGTCCAGCACAGAGGATGACCGCCCGGCTAAACGTGGGATTCTGTACAAAATGTGTAAATTACCGGCTTACTTTCGAAGTCTTATTAGCGCAGCACGGACTCTCAATGGTCTCTGCTCTAGATATCGCAAGCATTTAAAAGCTAGTCGAAAAAAAACTACAGAATGGTGTCAAAAATACGACAAAATATCCTGTAGTTCTGTCGTAACCATCAGATTGTTCTGTAGTTCTGTAGTACTTTTCTGTAGTACATTATTAATTATTATTTAATTAATTAATTAATTTATTTATTTATTTATGTCAGTACCCTCAGCGCCCGAGGGCATTACAGAGGGGAGTTAGGCACAATAAAAGAAAAAAAAAGGAAAAGAAGAACAGCAATCAGTATTAAAACAAATGTGAACAGTAGTATGACTGGCACACATAAGAAAGTTACAACAATATAAAAATACAAATTATTAGCTACTGACAAAGACATATGAGCGAATTATATAAGCACACAAATATACCACGTGAGCAAAACAATTTTACTAGCAGGCAGGAAACAAAATTGCTGAAATATACCATCATACACGTAATCAGCAGCACAATTCGGGGGAAAAAGAGAAAAAAAGTTTATTAAAAACAGCAGATGAACTAAAAAGAATAAACAAATGGCAGTGTGGAAGAATTCAGTGTACTATGTTAACATCAGATTAGCTAAAGCAGATTTAAACGCAGAATGGTCACTTACTTCAACTTACTGTTGTCTGTAGCTCTGTAGCACTTTTCTGATGTAACTACGGAAATTTCTGATGTTACTACAGAATGTTCTGTTGTCACAACAGGTTCCCCGTCAAAAACCGCACAGAAATTCTGTCGTAACATCACAAAATGTTCTGGAGCTTTTTCCGACTATACTTACTTTCAGGGACCCTTTAAGGCCTGTGTAAAACAACCGATCGATATATGGCATATAGACACTGAGCCTCTGACCCACGTAAAAAAAAAAATAATGCTACTGGATGCAGGTGCTCGCAAAACAGCGAAAGCGTGAAAAAAAGGCAAGTGTATAGTCCAGCTAAGAAAGCGGCTAGTTGCGGACGCTCCTCAATAGGCAAAAGTCTCCATAAAGCCCATGTGCGTTGCCTACTTGGAGGATCAAATGCGAGCGAAGACATAAAGGCATGTTCACCAAGCCATCTATGGCTTTTTCGCGCCTTTTCAATCACGTGCGCTCAATAAGATTTTTGTTTTGGAGTTTCATTTATTGCAATGATATTATTTCGCCGACAATAGCTACGGCATCGTTCTCACCGCCTTGATTCGCACTGTGAAGGGCGACTTTAGCACCAGTCCCATCCCCTATGTCACAGCCTTTCATGGCGCTCGCGAGGGTATGTCTAGTTGGTGCAATGCCATCAACTTTGTACCCGGAGGTCGAGAAGCGAAGCATAACTTCATATCATTAACATGGCTATGATGCAGCTTGGCACAGCAACATATATACCATAGAATGATGTAATTGTGCGGCAGTACGGTTATGTGGATTATGGTCCTCGTGTGACTAACTAAAGAGCCAACCTTCCCCTTGTCGTGATTACAACGTATATAGCAGATTAACCGTTGATTATCCCCTAAGGACTGAAAATGGACTAGGATATATCCACCGATAGTCAGTTTCGGCAAGACACCCGGACGTTTTAATGAAAAAGCATTATTGCCCCCCTTTTCACACACACACGCGCACGCACGCACGCACACACACACACACACACACACACACACACACACACACACACACACACACACACACACACACACACACACACACACACACGCACGCACGCACGCACGCACGCACGCACGCACGCACGCACGCACGCGCACACACACACACACACACACACACACACACACACACACACACACACACACACACACACACACACACACACACACACACACACACACACACACACACACACACACACACACACACACACACACACACACACACACACACACACACACACACACACAATCCAGCAGAAAATAGAAAATACCAGAGGAAAAGACTAATGCATGTCGAAAACCTTACTTAAAAACACTTCATTAGGGAGGTGTGAGGCTTTTGCATTCCTAAACGGGAGCAGTCCTAAACGCATCTGCTCTATTTTCTTGAATACGAGACACTTATAGAGTCAATTATTGCCATCTTCCCACTGCCTGGTGTAACGAACATGGGGTGTAATAAATGTCAGGTATCATGTGACCTTGGAAGCAGCTAATCTGGGTAAAGTATGCCCGATTCTTTTAGTATTGTTCATATATAAGGACCCCATTTTGAGAGTACACAGTCCTCGAAATATGTACTTTCATAGTACATTACAGTTCAGTCCAGAAGTCCGCTCTATAACTGTAGCTCCGGGATTCCTAGAAATGCAAAGCATTTAGAACGAGCAATGCTGTAATGGTGGCATTTAGAACGTCATTTGAAGACGCAAAGCGAAAGTTTGGAATCCTTCCCTCTCCTCCCCCTCCCCCCCCCCCCTTTTTTTTCATTTCTTTCTTCTATGACAGCTATTCAGTGGGTCTGTCAAACGTCTACGTCATTCCAGCACGGCCGTTTAGTTTAGCAACAACCATTTGGCAGTCGGGAGTCAGGAGCGACGAATTTCTTTCACAAGGGTATCATAGATGCCTGCAATATGCAACTTCAAGTCCGCCCTCCTGAGTGAAGGCGTATCTCTTCTAAGTTGTGGCAGTAGCTTTCGAATAAGCATATTTCACACAGACAGGTCACTGCGCATGCGCGACACAGTCCAGAAGGCACGTGCGCGTATGAACAATGAAAATAAATATAGGCATGAAATCCCTAAACGATTCCAAGGGAATCGAATTCCAAGGGAAGGAAAGCGTAGTAGGGATCGGCAGAAATGGCAGATGAGGTTAAGGAGTTCGCAAGGGTCTAGTGAATGCAGCTAGCCCAGGACCGGGTTAATTGGAGGAATCTGGTAGAGATCTTCGCCCTGCAGTGGGTTTTGTTCGGATGATGATGATTATGATAATGGTGATGATGAAACGACGGGCATGAACACAGAACGGGGGCACCAAGCGCGGCTGGCTAAACCTTATAAAAGCTCTGTGGTTTAAAAACGCAACAAACCTCCCCAACAAGGCTGAATATTGACACATGCCATTCATAGACGACGACGAAGAATTAAACGGGCGATTGGGAGAAGACGACGAAGTGAAACTGTGCTCCGTTTCGTGCTGACCTGAATGGTAGTTGGTGTTCCTCGGCGCCAGAGTGCCTTCTGTGTAACGTTACATTACAAATTTGATGGAGGCACTGCCGGGTATGGATCCAGTCCTGCATAACCAACCTGTCACTACGGAGCTTACCCCCGTACATCAACGCCTCGGCAGCCGCCTACGTGGAGAGCCCCCTGAATTCGGACCCCTTCCGGCCGCTATCAGGACGAGGCAGCCTCAAACGGCCGCAGAACCTGCTGCAATGACATCTGAGAGCAGGCTTCCCACGCACATCCTGTGTCACCAGCCGAGAACACCCTGGTCTTTTCATGGCGACGTGTTCGAGGACGCCGAGGACTGGCTTGAGACCTACGAGCGAGTCGCTCGTTACAACGGTTGGACTGATGAGCGTGAGCTCCACAACGTGTACTTTGCTCTTGAAGAGTCTGCACAGACATGGTTTGAAAACCATGAGGCTTCCTTTCCATCCTGGGCAGCCTTCTGTGGTGACTTGGAAGCCACTTTTCCTAGTGCCGACCGCCGGGAGCGAGCAGAAGCTGCGCTACACTCGCGCAGTCAGCGCCAGAACGAGAGCGTGCGTATGTTCTTTGAGGACATTACACGCCTCTTCAAGCGTGCAGATCACAAATGCCAGAAGATAAGAAGCTGCGTCACCTGATGCGGAGCGTTAAGCAAGAACTTTCCGCGGGACTGGTGCGCAGTCCACCGCGCACTGTGGCGAAGTTTCTCAGCGAGGCTGCGGCCATGGAGACAACGCTGCAACACCGAGCCCGTCAGTACAACCGTGACGTGTACATCATTAGGTCCGACGCACTCCCTGTGCCTGTCGGCAGCGACATGGACGCATTACGCAATCTCATCCGTTCTTTCGTGCGGGAGGAACTGCAAGCGCTCCGGATGCCTTGCAACACGACATCTTTTCCTTCACTGGCTGAAGTCGTCCGGGACGAGGTGCGTATGGCAGCTAAGCAAGTTGCTGACGTTCCCCATCAGCGCGTTCCCCACCAGACGTTCGACGCGAGACCCACCTACGCGTCCGTCCTACGTAAGACTCCTACGCCGGACCATGGTATCAACGCCGCAGCTCCAGCAATGGACCCGTAGGGTCCTCGCATGGAGGACCTCGCATGGAGCCGCATGGAGCCTCGCTACTCCCCTCCGCCAATCTACCAGCGACCCAGTAAAAGTCAAGTATGGCGGCCCCGGGACCGTCGGCCCCTGTGTTATCATTGCGGTGAAGCCAGTCACCTTTACCGGACGTGCCCATACCGCCGCGTCAACATGCGGGGTTTCGCCTCGGAGGACCCCTACCCTCGGAATGGCGAATGGCCTACTGAGATCGCAAGCGCCCTTGCTGCGCGACAGTATCCCGTCACGTCCGCTTACCAAGAGCATCGGTCTACATCCCCGACGAGCTGCCGTTCTCCAAGTCCCAACTATTCCCAACGCCGCTCTCTCAGCCCTCGCCGGGAAAGCTAATACCAGCGGCCTTCGGGGGAAGGTCGCTGATGTTGGGAAATGTGAAGATCCTCCGTCATCGTCAGGCCGACCCGACGAGATTTCGCTTGTGTCAGGCAGCGAAAGCATCCGCATACTACCTCCGATTTGTGCGTAACGATTGATGGAGTGGATGTCACCGCGTTACTCAATACTGGTGCCGATTATTCAGTAATGATCCATGGTCTCGCCCGAGAATTGAAGAAAGTTTTGACGCATTGTTCCGACCCGAAACTTCGCACGGCGGGAAGTGACTTGATTGACCTGCCGACAAGTGCACAGCGCGGGTCGGTATCCGTGGTTTTGTGTATGTCGGAGAATTCGTCGTGCTTCCTGAGTGTTCGAAAGACTTGATTCTTGGTCTAGACTTCCTGAAGACCAACGGCGCTGTCATTGACCTTAAAGAAGCGCGTGTGACGTTTTCGACCAAACGGGCCGTGGCGCGCATTGAAAACGAGGATCCGGCTCTGAACGAGGGTTGAAATCTGGGTCAGTTGGTACATAGTCTGAGACAATAAAAACCAGCCAAGGGACGAGGACGAAAAAAGACGATGTACACACGAAAGCTTTCGTGTGTACATAGTATTTCTTCGTCCTTGTCCCTTGGCTGGTTTTTATTCTCTAAGACGGCTCTGAACGTTTTGCGTATAGTCGACGATGACGTGAGGGTTCCAGCACGGTCTAGTGTGCTGGTTCTTGTAAAGCATGACTTGTTCCCTGATTACGAGGGCATCGCGGATGGGCACCTCCCACTACTACTCGAGAAGGAGATAGCCGTTGCTCGAGGACTCGTACAACTCCAGAACAGTTGTGCTGCTGTCCTCCTGACAAATTTTGCTAAGGAGGTGCGGCATCTCGCCAAGCACACGGCTGTTGCCGTCCTTCACGATGTTACTGTCTTGCCTCATTTATGCCCCGCCGGGGCGAACCCTAGAGAAGAGGCCGCACCTTGTCATGCTCTGCAAACCGTTAAAATTAGCCCCGACTTGAGGCCCGATCAGGGGAATCTTCTCTTGGCTCTTCTGAGCGATTTCGCAGACTGCTTCGCCACAGGCTCCAAGGTCGATCGTACTCCTGTCGCCAAGCACCGCATCAGCACCGATGAGACCACGTTACCGGTATGCCAGCGCCCGTACCGGGTTTCTCCTAAGAAACGTGAAGCCATTAAAACGCAAGTGGATGAAATGCTTACGGACGACGTGATCCAGCCTTCGACGAGCCCATGGGCGTCGCTAGTGGTCCTTGTCAAACAAAGATGGCACCATAAGATTCTGTGTCGAAGTTAAATAATGTGAACAAAAAGGACGTCTATCCGCTGCCCAGGATTGACGATGCCCTCGACCGACTACGCGACGCCAGGTACTTCTCATTAGACCTCAAGAGAGGATACTGTACTGGCAAATCGAGGAGAATCAGAGGGACCGAGAGAAGACTGCATTTGTGACGCCCGACGGCCTATACGCGATGCGCAAAACGCCGACAACGCCGCCTGTCGCCAAAGCCGCAAAGCGTAGGCGGGCTCGATCGGGCGTTGTTCATGTCAGCGTCTAGGCGCGCGTTGTGTTTTCGTCTTTGATCATGGTTTAACAGATATGCCGCTGTCAATCTTTAGCAATGTCCGGAAAGAATTTCTGCGCAGTTGGTTTTTCGAACACACATAAAACATTGCCAGGAACAGGTTTGTTTAAGTTTCCAGCGATGCTTCACAAGAACGACGGCGGCCGTGAATCGCGGCTGTATTACGCAGGAAGCGAACAATTCCACCGAATGACATTTGTTGAGTTTATTGTCATTTTTTCGACGCGTTGCTACACGACGAAAGCTAATGCCGTTTCTAAATTATGGTAACTGCGATGGACATGCAAATGTTGGGGCGCCTTCAATATGTTGCGAAGATATGACTGCGCTGTAAACGAAAGCAGCCTTTAAATCGACATTCATATCTTGCATGCCTTGTAACCAGCTTGTTGATTAGGACTACCAATTACGAAGTTAGCGGCAGTGTCGGCGACGTTTGTTTAGGAAAGGGCACGGAAGGTGCGCACGTCTGTGCTCGACTGCGAAACGCGTAGGAGTTTCGACGTTTTCGCCAGATCGTTCGCTCGGCGTATTAAGGCCCGGCGAAAAATGCACGAGTTTGGCCTCATCAAGAAAGCATATGGCAAATTCATAACGCTTGCCACATCGGATACCGCGAGCTTACCGCAACGACGCCGCCCGCGAAAGCGGCCGACGACGGCGCTCTGGCCGTGTGCTAGGCCCTAGTCGTCGCTATGCCTAAACGCCTAAACGGTTTCGCATAAAAGCCGTAGCTAGAAGCACTTTGGAAGTAGTAAAATATTTTTATTCCTTCATCAAATTAAGCGCTTATTATTCAAAATCAGCAGAGCATGATTTTCTGAAAGTGGCGAAAGAAATTTGCCGTGTCGGCGACTCTGCGCCGACGGACAGCGGCAGCAGGAGCGACCTGTTCCGCCCGCGCTGGGTGCGGTGGCTACGGGTTGGCTGGCAGGAATGGGTGCGTTTTTTTTTTCGTTTTTTTCCGATGGTATTTGGCATATTTCACAAACATAACTAGCTGCACAATTATAGGAGCACAGTAGTATTTAATGCAGGTGGCACGTTTGTAGTTCACCGAGTCTCTGGTTCGAAATAACACATTTCCTCGTTGATCGCATGCGGATGAGTACCTCAAACTGTATTCGATACCTAATGTCGTTTTCATCGAATGTCATTATACTTTCTCGTGTATACTTTTCTAACGAAAGTCATTCGATAGAAAAGGTATTAAATTTGCCGTGTGGCAGGGCTGAGGGATAACTATGTTTTCAGTGTTTTCTGCTTGTCATTGCCCCTTCCGTGCACACTTCTTGTTTAAACTTGGTTGCCTCCGCTGTAGGGAATATACAATATGAATTATATTTATGAAATGCTTAGCCAGAAAATATTTAGCGTGCATTGACATCGCGCAGCACGCGGTTGCATTTTGCCTTTCGCCTCCACTTTAAAGCGGGCGGCGCGGTCGACTTTGGTCCCGATAACTCGATCTTCTCTCAGTAGCTTGAGCCGCTGCGGCAGGTTATTGAACAGACATTTTCCAATATGCGTTTTGAAACTTGCCATGCAATTACTTTGAAGACCAGGGCCAGTGTTCCTGTTGGCTGGCAAGATACGAAAACATAACATGTCGCTGCACTTGATATTGGTTCTAGAGCGTGTTATAAAGTGCGCTGTAATTCTGCAGTTGGACGCGAGGGTGATACAAATGAAATGAAGATGATACTACAACAATAAAAAGGATATAAAATTTAAATGTAATATGCTCTTGACTAACCTGCGATGCAGCTTTTCAAATATTGCCTCTGCTGATATCTCACTCCCCCATGAAATTATCTACCCGATCTGCCTTTTTGATGACGGAATAGGTGAAATCTATCCTGTACAGGCAGTGGTAAAGCGCAGGCATGAAAATCAGAACTCTTGCTACAGGAGCCCAATATGCGCTATTTTCTGATGCTCAGAATGCTGGTTGCAAGCTCGTTGGCTTTTGCTGCGGTCGCACCGGTACGAAACCGCTCGCAGTTTCGACGACGCTGCCTAGTTTGCTGTAGCAATTTACTGCATGTAAACGAAGCAAGCGTGCACCATTAAGCAAAGAAAGAACATTGGTTCATAGGTCTAGGAATGAACGAATTAGCGTGGCGTTGTAATGAAAGCGGGGCACTCAAAATGAGCTCCACTTCGTACTTGATGGCAGCTGCAGGAGACACTTGATGCATTATGGAGGTGATGTAGTTTCAGACGGCCGTGATATCGAACAAATGTCCAATATTATAAAGGGCGATCGCCTTGCGCACGCTGACACCGCGGAAGTGCCCGCGAGACGCGCACAAACGGCAGATCGCACGCGCGCACCACGGCCGCGCTTGACGCGTGAGGCCCGTCTCGGGTTCCGACGGCCGCCGCTACGCGGCTTTCAGTGGCGCCCCTATAGGCGCTGCGCATGGCGTATACGAGTTTAAGGTGCTTCCGTTTGGTATTCGCTCTGCACCGGATGATGGACACGGTTTTATGAGGTCTGAAGTGGCAATCGTGCTTGGTGTACTTAGATGATGTTATTTTCTCGCTTACTTGCGAGCAACACTTGGACAGGTTGCGCATCGTGCTTCAAGCACTCAAAGGCGCGCAACTAACGATCAAGCCTGAGAAATGCCACTTCGCTTTCAAGGAACTACGCTTATTCGGCCATGTTGTCAGTGCACAGGGTATTCTCCCTGATCCCGACAAGACTACCGCGGTGTCAAAGTTTCCACGCCCCACCGACAAAAAGTAACTTCGGCGATTTCTAGGTCTTTGTTCTTACTACCGATGCTTCGTCCAAGATTTTTCCAAGATAGCTGAACCGCTGACAGCACTAACCAGAGAGGACATACCTTTCCTGTGGGGAGGCGATCAAGAACAAGCCTTCCAGGAGCTTAGAAGTTGTCTACACAGACCACCAATACTCGCCCATTTCGATGAAGACGCTGCCAGCAACGTTGGGGTCGGGGCAGTACTCATCCAGTGGCAAGGCGGAGTAGAACGGGTTTTTACCTACGCGAGCCGAACACTCTCTCTATCGGAGACGAACTATTCGACAACGGAGAAGGAGTGCCTTGCGGTAATCTGGGCCATCAGCAAGTTTCGACCATATCTGCATGGACGACCCTTCCGTATTGTCAGCAACCATCATTCCTTGTGCTGGCTGGCAATCCTTAAAGACTCGTCTAGACACTTGGCTCGTTGGAGCCTCCGTCTTCAAGAGTATGACGTTACTCCTGTTTATAAGCCGGGACATAAACAACAAGATGCGGATTGCTTGTCACGCGCGCCATTGGGCTCCACTGCAGTGGAAAACGGGGACGATTTTCCCTTTATTGGAGCCATTACCAATCTCATATAGCTGACCTTCAACTCAAGGACCCGGAACTGGCGCCGCTCATCGAGTATCTGGAAGGACGCGGTGGTAGGGTACCGCTTGTTTTTCGTCGTGGCTTGCAGTCATACGCTTTACGAAGTGGAGCTCTCTACAAGCGCAATCCTGAAAGATCGAAAGAGACATTTCTACTCGTAGTACCTACGCACCTACGGCCTGACATCTTGAGCGCTTGTCACGACGAACCGTCCGCCGGCCACTTGGAGTTAGTCGTACGCTTGCAAGAATTCGGGAGAAATACTATTGGCCGAAATTATTACCTTCAGTACGATCTTACGTTAAAACCTGCCGTGACCGTCAACGCCGAAAGGCTCCACCAATGAAACCAGCTGGATTTCTTCAGCCGATCGCTCCACAGAAAACTCTTTTCCAACAAGTGGGGATGGACCTTCTTGGTCCTTTCCCGAAGTCAACTAATGGAAAGCGTTGGATTGTTGTCGCGACGGGCTACTTGACCCGGTATGCTGAGACCGCGTCGCTCACAAATGGAACTGCCACTGAAGTATCAGAGTTATTTATCCACGACATCGTATTGCGTCATGGCGCTCCGGCTGTTATCATTACTGACTGCGGGGCAGCTTTTACGGCCCGCCTGACTAAGGCTGAGCTGAACCTTACACACACTAGCCATAGACGGGCCACGGCATACCACCCGCAAACTAATGGTTTGGTGGAAAGGCTTAACAGAACTCTGGCCGCCATGCTGTCCATGTACGTGGATATAGAGCATAAGACCTGGGATCGAATTCTCCCATATGCCCCGTTCGCGTATAATACGGCACTTCGGGAGACGACGTGGCTCACTCCTTTCGAGCTCTTCGACCGTCGAGTGACCACTCCCCTGGATACCATGCTGCCCGTATATACCGACGACGAACATGAGCTTGACCTGGACGTCACTAGTTTTACGCAGCGTGCGGAAGAAGCCCGACAGCTGGCAAGGCAGCACATATACCTACAACAGCAACTAGACACTGACCGTTACAACAAGGGACGGCATTTCTCTGTCTACGAGCCTGGATACTATGTCTGGATTTGGACGCCCGTTCGTCATCGTGGGCTGTCTGAAAAATTGCTGCGCCGGTACTTCGGCCCATACCGTGTCCGCCGCCGCCTCAGCGACGTCACTTACGAAGTTGAATCCGCGATCCAAGACCCCTCAAGCTGCAGACGACGCAAGTTCACTAATGTTGTACACGTCGTCCGGATGAAACCCTACCGCCCCGCTGACTGATCTTGAGACTGATGGCGCCCCGTTTTGTGTTGTGGTCTTCCCATACCAGCCTAGCATACTCTCTGTCAGCTCATCGCATTTGCAGCATCGAGGCGATGCTGCCAAGAAGGGGAGCAATGACATGCCATTCATAGACGACGACGAAGAATGAACGGGCGATTGGGAGAAGACGACGAAGAGAAACTGTGCTCCGTTTCGTGCTAACCTGACTGGGTTGTTGGCGTTCCTCGGTGCCAGAGTGCCTTCTGTGTAACGTTACATTACAATATTATTAGGTGAAGTTACACAACAGCTGAGAAACGCCTTAGTAGGGCGATGTTCTCTCAGGAGAGCATCTCTCCCTCCCGCTGTCTAGCTGCGCACTCTATGCGCCCAACCCGCGGCGGCTCCTCTGTGAGCGGCTGCTCGGCAGAGGTCAGTTGATGACGCAACGGCCGGCGCGGTTACTATGAATAAGCCCGTGGCCGAGAAAATGACCGGTCCTCGAAGGAGCAGCCGCTTGGTCCACCCTTGCGTGAAGCCCGCGCGCACCGTGGCACAAAATACGCCATTGTGCGTGGCCCGCCGTCTCGAGGGTCCCCCTTATCGCACGACTGTTTCGCCCTCCGTCTTCTTTCTCTTTTTCTGGGGCACTGCTGTCGTCTGCTGTAACCCTCGCGTCGTAGTGGTCGTCGTCTGCTTCTGCTGCTTCGTGACCGGCGTCAGCAAACAACCCCTGGTGTTGGTGACCCTCATGTCTCTCTTTTTTTTTTCTTTTTTTTTTTTTTTTAGAAGCAGCGCAGGATCAAACGCCGGAGGCTAGTCGACCGCACACCTTGCTGCAGTGGTTCTCCAATTTTGTTCAGTCGAAGGGAACGGTTACGCAAGAGGCCCTCTCTCGGGTTCGTCGAGCACAATAATAGGCAGACTCGCCCCCTTTTCCACGAGCCCGTATTGTTCTTCGGTTGTGCGCGTGGATGAACAGGTTATTTGTTCGCAATTTCCGACGAATCAGTCTTACCTTATTCAATAACACGTGTGGACATTGTTCGTTGCCCTTTAAAGATCTAATTATACACCGGGAGTCTCAAACTATTATCCGCGCATTTAAGACCAGCGCCTGGTCCCCGGCCCATCGCGATCACGAGGCCTGGGCTCGGCCACGCATCACGTCGAGATGCGTATGGACAAACGTCTTGAACTCATGCGCGCTCACCCAAGCCTAGCTGGTTCTATTTTTAGATCGCTTATTTGCACGATCCACGCCTGCAACCGTAACCTGAGCATCGTTTATTTTCAACAGCCGACGTCTGGCTCTCTGGGCCAAGGGTGAGGAAGATAGACAGGCGTGGGATTCGGATTATTCCTCGCGGACTGCAAATACCATTTCTGAGCGACCGACCGACTTGAATGAACTGAATGTCTCGCAGACTGAGCGACTTAGACCAAGAACGCAGTAGTTGAAGAGAGCAAATGTAACGTCGAATAAACAGTGGCCCTCATGTAGCATACACAGTTTATATCGGATGTCTGCACTTATTCAGTGCTATGATACTTTATTTTTCTCTAAATTCCTCTATTCATTTTCCGAGCCTTCTACCCCTGATAAGTCTGAACCCGCCCCAGGGCCAAAAAAAAAAAAAAAAAAAAAATGGAGAGTCGAACTGACTGTTTTCGCTTCTATGGTACCACCAGAAGCCAGCAGCAGCGAAGAATCCACGCATTTGCGTCGACTATCGAAATTCTATACGATTAGCTTCCGCCCGCACTTTCACGTAGGTCTTGCCGGTTGACAAGTGGCCCATAGGCGGAAGTCTGCAGGGCGTAGCTACATTTGTCGAGTGCGCGATTGTAACGTCCGGTATTTAAGGACAGTCGAATCCAATGCAGCATTAGCGCTTCCGAGGTCAATATAAGCACTGTGAAGGTCACTGTAGGAAGAGGTTGATGAAGCCCCGTGGAGAAAAAAAAATATATACAGAACCATGCCAAAAATAGAACGAAACTTCCCGTAGTTGTGTCCTCAAGTCAGACTTTTCTGCACTTTTTGTACTTTTGTAGTTTTCCGTAGTACTTTTCTTGTATAACTTGTGGTTTTGTAGTACTTTCCTGCTGAAGCTACGCAAACTTCTGGTGTTACTACAGGAAGGTTTGTTCTCACATCAGATTCGCTGTCAAAAGCTGAAGGCAATTCTTTTATGTCACTAAAATTTTTTGTAGTCTTTCGGCTGGGAGAAAAGGGCCCTTTTTAGGTTGCAGACAGTAAAACCAGACATCAGTTGATCTCTTCCGGCGGCTTTTAGTGATACGTTGTCTGAAGAGCGATATTTTTTCCTTCACCATGAGTGCAAAGTGACTCGCAAATTTCGGTCCTGCTAGAATGGCATAAACGAGGCATTTGTCAGCGTGAGTGCGGTATGTTGCATGTGCAGAAAGCCAACACATAGTATTTGAAAAGTATCGCAAAGGCTTTTGTCATATAATAGTATGACAATTTCACTAGTAACGGCACAGCGCTATACAGAAATAGGATAAAGTGAGCACAGAGATAGAGCGCAATGGCTTAGTTTCCAAACATGTACCGACTGGCTCAACCGAGAACCTTTTTCACAACAGTTTGTGGTGTCCCTTGATTACTGTTGCACGGTAGCGTAGCCCTTACTAGCATTTCCCAGTCGAAAAAAGCCACAGAACTGTGTCAAAAATGCGACAAAATATCCTGTAGTTCTGTCGTAACCATCAGAGTTTTCTGTAGTTCTGTAGTTTTTCTGAAGTATATTTCTGTTGTCTGTAATTCTGTAGCACTTTTTTGTTGTAACTACAGAAAATTTTTGTTAATACAGAATGTTCTGTTGTCACAACAGGTTTCCCGTCAAAAACCGGATAGAAATTCTGTCGTAACATCAGAAAATTTGCTGCAGTTTTTTTTTCGACTGGGTTGGCATAATGGTACACGTATTGTTATTTAAAAGTAATAAATAAGGAAACAAAATATATATTCGCCAAAATATTTCAAAAAAGCGCACTACGCGCAGACGCAGAAAAAAAAGGAACAAAAACAAAAAGCGGGGAAGGGAGCGGCTCAGGAGGAGAGGGGAAGCAGAAACCTAATTAAAATAGTCGAGCATCGTCATTGTCAGAAACGAGGGTTGCGAAAATACAAATCTTAACGCACTAAAAGCAGTACTGAAATAAATAAACAATGAACAAATCTTAACAAACCACAACAGGTGCCCTAATTGCTCCCCTAAAATATTATTAGACCATTTTAGTTTCGATGCCTGGGAGCAGCCATTTTCATTTTATGGCGGCGCCCCGTATGAGCCAAACAGGGAAAGCCCCCGCCAATTCCAGCCGACGCCATCTTGGGCTGTGCGTGCGCCGTTGGTGCTGTGGTCGCGGCAGTGTACAAAGGCTACTGCACGCTGCTCGTGGAAGCTGTCCGGCATCGTTGTGCTATTTTGTGTTTTGTTTGAGTGCGACAGCAAACCGTACTATCAGTTTTGCATGGCGGAAGCTGTTAATTGTCACCAGCAGTAGCGGCCACGGGGGCTGCGAAGGACTGAGCTCCGCTTCCGTTGGCCGAACTTTCATTATAATGAGAGTCACAGTTAACTACGACGATATCTCTGTTTTCGGTTATATTTAACAATTGTAATGGTAACGGTAGACACAAACGCACAGAAAATGAACCATACTGCCTGGCTTCGAACGCAGGATTTAATACAAAAGACGCTTTCCAATTATCGCCGCTCTGATTGCGAACGATTTCATGTCTTGTATTTTCCTTCGACAGCGCCTATTCGATATTGCGCTGCCTTCGTATCGCATTAAAGGATTTGAGGCTTGTTATACATGGGCAGCATGCACCACAATCACAATGCTAACCGCTGCTATCGCGAATCAAGCTTGGCGATTGAGTGTTGGTGTTTCTGGCGTGCCGGAGCAGGAGTTCGAAGAGCGTATGATGGAGTTGGCTCGCTTCAACAACTTACTTCTTAGGTTAAATTACTTTTCAGGAACCACGCATAAAACAAATTGTGCCTAGTGCACTGTCCGATGATGTTCTCATTCAGCCTCCGAGTATGCACGACAACACGGCAACAGCGCAGCCCCGTAGCGTCTTTGCAACATTGAACTGAACGTCGAAAAACGTGCGGGCGAAAATACGCATGCTGTGTCTTGTCATTGAAGTCAGGGAGTAGCACATATGTCGGAAAAGCTCATTTGAATTTACCAGTTACACAGTCACGTAAAAACGAAATTTGAATAAATTTCTTCGAGCCTCATGTGGGGATGCTACGTTCCATCAAGTATGCCGTAGAGTCTTGTCCATGGTCTGTCGAAAATATACATCTGACCACTTTTCCGGCGAAAGCCTTTCTATGCTCATGGAACGAAATCCCGTGCGCGAGAGTTGTGAGCGAGATGTGCTCGGTATCTGTGACACATCATCAAGTGACCAATCAGCGCACAGATTCGATGCACACGTTGGATTTGTGCGCTGATGTGTCACTTGCCAACTATACTAATGACGTCATCTTAAATATGACTCCTGTCTCCACCGGGAATCGAACCTCCATCCCTCGAAGATTCTTATTCCGATTATTTCGGTTCGCATTTCCCACTTACGTCACAAGCGTGACGTCAGATAGTCCATCTAAGACTATCTGACGTAAGATAGAGCCCATCTTACCAAAGCTAATCCCCTGCAGTTTTCTGCAGCGCTGTGAAGATTAACGTACATTGTTTTTTTTTCTTCTTCGCGTGCGAAAAAGAAAGTTTCCGGGGACCATTGCCAAGGCGAATAGTCGTCGCAAATCACCGGCACTCGATGAGGCTGTGGAGCTCCGCTGTATTACACGGCGCCGGGGATTCCCGGCCATTGCGCTAAAGCGCGTGCCCAGGGGTGTTGTAATGGCCTGTCAACATTAAGAAAACCGCGATTGTACGACGACAAACAACGGTCGTATGCCTGTCGTATACATTCTTGTGAAGGTGGTATGGAGGCTTAGCCCAGCCCTTACGTAAGCGAAGGGATGAGCCAATTATAAAATTAGAGGACCGTGTGAAATAAAGCTCGACGTTTTGAGTCTACCTGGTGACCGCTGACGTCGGTTGTTTACTGAAGGCGGGATATAACGAGGCGAAAGAAATTTCAAAGGACGAAATTGGCTGGGAGAGACATTTATCCCACTCAGAAGGTCCGTAGACGTCGCGTAGAAAAATATGTCTTAATTTTTGTTACGTCAGAATAAGTCGCTATTGCTTCTGCAGTTCGTAAGTTAATTTTACGACATCCTTCCAATTAAAAAGTATTGCTTCAGGAAGATGCATAGGGGCATCGTCGAATCAAGTCGTCGCCACACGGTCTTCCTGACTTTCAGCACCGCTTCAAAACATTCGTTTGGAGCCAACATTTTCCGAACGGAACGGGCCGGAAACCTGCTCTAATCGGAAACAAAACAAAAAAGAAAAGTTAAGTTTTCTTAATACGATCCTCGGAATTTGGAGAAGTCGACCAAATTCTCGTGTTTCAAAATTTCGATGACTCGCAAAATTCACAATTGACTGGGGCTCGAATGATTTTTGCAGGAGGACTCGCTTAAATAGGAGCGCTGCTGCTCGAATGTTAGCCCTCGCTGGTCGTTGAGCGTCCCGTATAATCTGCATGCCATAATGACTAAAAAAAGAGTGCAGATAAGCGAACGACAGCAAGAAGTAGCAGAAACGACATCGTGTGGTACTGCAAGCTATATTTAGGTTTATTATGAAATTATCCAAATACTTAAGCACGTTAAACGAACAGACAACAGGTAAAAAAAAAATAGACTAATAACCCGACAAAACTCTTGCAATTTCTTGGTCAAAATAAAAGGGAACTAATGAAAATAGAGGTTGACGACAATACACTGACTACTGATCCGTGCACAGTCAGGGAAAATTTATTCGCTGTTTCTAACATGTCTTTCCGGCGCAAGACGACTCCGAGCGTACCTCCCCCCCCCCCCCCCCCTCCCGTTTCTTTCTCGTGTCGAGTTATTAACATAAAATTGCCGTCACACAATAAGGTGTTCTGAGTATGGCTTTGAATATCAGTGCGAAAAAATACAGTGGACCGATGACAAGAGTAGACAGTTGGGCTAGTTAAGTATGGGGTCATCTTAACAGACAGCGCCAAGGGCAGGACAAGAAAGGCGATAAGAGAAGCACGTGTCCTGGTTGCCCTTTTTGTCCCGTCCTTTGCGCTTTTTGTTAAGATGACCAGATGACATTCCTAACTTATCCTTGCAGATTTCTGGATTCTTTTTAACTTGTCATTTAGGTCACGCGATGCACCAAATGACTGGCCAAAAGCACGTGTTATATCCGTCCATAAAAGGGAAGGTCACCTACTAATTAAATAATTATTGCCCAGCTTACACTACCATAATTTGTTGGAGCGTATCTCGCTGTACATAATATATTCTCTCTGCACTAGCATGGTTTTAGAAAATGTCTATCTGCATTTACACAGTTTGTCACAACAGTTCACGATCTTTTTTTTTTTTTTTTTTTTCAGTATTCTCAACATGTCCTACCAATGTGAAGTTTTGTGTTTGTACTTTTGTAAAGTGTTTGACAAAGTGCCCCGTGAGAAATTGTTGCTTAAGTTGCAGCAACTTTGCCTTTCGTCCGACATAGTTGAACATCTGGGTATATTAGAGGCAGCAATTTTTTCAAGTCCAGAATTATTCATCTATCCCACTTTCTGTCACATCTGGAGTTCCACAAGGAAGCGTGCGGGGACCATTGCTATATTTTATTTACATATGTGGTTTTAAAGATGTCCTATACGACGCTGTTGCAGTCAGGTCATTTGCAGACCACTGTGCTGTTTTCACACACACACACACACACACACACACACACACACACACACACACACACACACACACACACACACACACACACACACACACACACACACACACACACACACACACACACACACACACACACACACACACACACACACACACACACACACACACACACACACACACACACACACACACACACACACACACACACACACACACACACACACACACACACACACACACACACACACGCACGCACGCACGCACGCACGCACGCACGCACGCACGCACGCACGCACGCACGCACGCACGCACGCACGCACGCACGCACGCACGCACGCACGCACACACGCACGCACGCACGCACGCACGCACGCACGCACGCACGCACGCACGCACGCACGCACGCACGCACGCACGCACGCACGCACGCACGCACGCACGCACGCACGCACGCACGCACGCACGCACGCACGCACGCACGCACGCACGCACGCACGCACGCACGCACGCACGCACGCACGCACGCACGCACGCACGCACGCACGCACGCACGCACACACACACACACACACACACACACACACACACACACACACACACACACACACACACACACACACACACACACACACACACACACACACACACACACACACACACACACACACACACACACACACACACACACACACACACACACACACACACACACACACACACACACACACACACACACACACACACACACACACACACACACACACACACACACACACACACACACACACACACACACACACACACACACACACACACACACACACACACACACACACACACACACACACACACACACACACACACACACAAAAATCAATACGCGGAAGACCACGCTTATCTGTAGGCAGTAGTACGGTTTGCAAAGTTGAATGGTATATAAAAATACTTAGTATCTGCCATGGTCCACACACATTTTGGTTATATGCGCTTCTGCTCTTCAGAAGTTATGCTTTCTAAAAAGAAAGCTAAAATTGCTCCTGTGAGTGCGAAGCTTTTAGCGTATAGACTATAGTGCATGTTTAAGGTTCAAGTTGAAATATGTGTGTGTACTGTGAAATCCCTACATCAGGAAGGACATACAAAAGCTGGAACACATGGAGATGGGCGGTAAGACATATATGGCAAATCAAAAAGGCTAGATTCCTTGCTTATGCAAGAACGCCAGACAAGGTTAAAAAAAAAAAGAAGCTGCAAATGAGTCAAGTTCCATTCATTCATAAATGTCTGTGACGAAAAATTCCACTACATCTTCCGAATTGCGCTCAGCAAGCGACTGCCAGGACGACAAGGCATCACATACCACACATGCTAGCACCAATTGTTGCAAAAAATTAGTTGTGGTTTAACTCTGGTTAACGGCGATAGCAACATTATTCCTCTATCACGTACTATCAGTGTAAGGTGTAACCTTATTCACTTCAGCTCATCCTTTAATAGTATGACGCGAGAGCGTAAGTTACGCCCCGCCGGGGTGGCGCAGTGGTTACGGCGCTCGACTACTGTTCCCAAGGACGCGGGATCGAATCCCGGCCTCGGTGGCCGTTTTTCGATGGAGGCGAAAAGCAAGGCGCCCGTGTGCTGTGCGATGTCAGTGCACGTTAAAGAACCCCGGGTGGTCGAAATTTCCGGAGTCCTCCATTACGGCGTCTCTCATAGCCTGAGTTGCTTTGGGACGTGAAACCCCACAAACCAAACCAAACCAGTCTTCTTCTTCTTCCCACCTCCTCGACTGTTCAAGGTCAAGCGTGGCCTCCGCCTGGACTACGCGACGGTTCGAAACCTTGCGAATAAAGCACTCTTACAAGGGGCCCAAGCATCGCAACGTGGCGCTGTGGGCGTTAGCGAACAGCGCCACCTCCGATAGCTCCGCGTGACCTATATCGGGAAGGCCGACGTGCTCTCATACTGACTTGCTTGCGCCTGCTCCGTCCGCACATGAAAGTAACTTGTGCGCGTACGCTTTCTCGCTTCAACCCCGCCGGGGTGGCGCAGTGGTTACGGCGCTCGACCACTGTTCCCAAGGACGCGGGATCGAATCCCGGCCTCGGCGGCCGCTTTTCGATGGAGGCGAAAAGCAAGGTGCCCGTGTGCTGTGCGATGTCAGTGCACGTTAAAGAACCCCAGGTGGTCGAAATTTCCGGAGTCCTCCACTACGGCGTCTCTCATAGCCTAAGTCGCTTTGGGACGTTAAACTCCACAAACCAACCAACCAACCGCTTTCTCGCTTCTGCTGTGAGGCGGCTGTGAAATATTTGCTTGGTATGCGCTCCCGTGGTTTGGAGAATTCGTATTTTGCGCCTATCTTGCCAGCCATATATATATATAGGACTCCGGAAATTTCGACACCTGAGGTTCTTTAACGTGCACCGATATCGAACAGGACACGGGCGCCTTGCCTTCCGCCTCCATCGAAAAGCGGCCGCCGAGGCCGGGATTTGATCCCGCACCCTTGCGAACAGTAGTCGAGCGCCGTAACCACTGCGCCACCCAGGCGGGGCAAGGAAAGGTAACAATCACATAATGCACTGCGTGAACACCCTTGGATACATTCATTTTCAATTCCCCTTTTAAAGCACCTGGTCTTGCTAAAGGTGTCCTTCTCATTATTATCTTATTTTTTTTTATTTTTTTTTTCTAGTCGGCGCGTGGTGTTCCGACCAATTGTCATTCCATTGAGCAACAGGCATCCCGTACCTTTCGGCGTTTTGAAAGTGTGAGGCGTGCGAGGCATGCGAGACTGGGCCGAGGAGCGAGAAAGGCACAGATGATAAATGAACAAGCCAAAAGAGTGCCGCAGAGATACTGCAGCGGTCATCGCTTGGGAAAGGAGAGTGAACTGCACATACGCTGAGGCGATGCGGCGGCGCGGGCTCCTGCGCAGATGTTTGCGATGGGTATCGGGTTAATGCTGGGCCCGCTTGCACAAAACAATCTTAAGACTGTCTTAGCTAAGTCCAGACTTAACTGGAGCCTAAAGAATAGGCCACTAGCATGGCCGCTTAAGACTGGAGTCAAGACTGGGCTTTAGTCCTGACTTGAATAAGTCGCTTGTATGATTACGACTCTAGTGCTGCCTTGGTTAAGACACAAGTACGCCAGGTGTCTAAGTAGAGAAATTAGGGAAATACAGGGATGCGCTGGCACTGTCCCTGCTGTAAGATGTACACATTCCGTCAATTTTGCGTTGTGTAAAATCCGTGCCATTGCTTTTTGCGGCTTAAGATTGTGTTACGAGGAAAAATGCCCCAAGTGGTTGCTGAGGCCATTCTGGGAAGCCACTCTGGTGAACATGAACCCGAAGCGTTTGACGTTCGGAACACGAGCCGTCTTAAATAAGCTTGGTCTTTCTAAAGACACCATTTAAGTCTGGACTTAGCTCGGACTTTATCGTGCAAGCCGGCCCTGGTGTTTCTAGGATACAAGCACGTACACAGGCCAGGTCCAGCGTCAAAATTGTGTGGAGTCTTTGACCTAAACTAAGCCATGCGTTTTTCAAAAAAAAAAAAATAGATATATAAAAATAAAAGAAAATAAATGACTGAGAAAACATCATCTGTGTGTTCCAAACACCACCGCGTCATACCCATTAAACACAAAACTGAATTTTCCCCCTAATTTTTACGTTTATTTATGTATTTAGGGTACTCTTCGGCCCACTCAATTGGCAAGAAAGCACTTCATCGGCTCAGCTGCCGAAGCTTAGCCTGATAAACTTTTTACCATGACGACGACGCACATCGGCAAGCGCTGTTGCTGCTTTCATGGAACGAACTGAAGTTTCTGCGCAATCAGTGACAGGAACGCGGTCCTACTGAGTCTCAGTAGTGTAATATTTATCTGCGGGAAGAGCGAAGATCTCATGCACGTGACAGATATGGGGAGCGTTCGGAGTCCAGACAATGCCGACGGAAGCGGCGCTGTTTGACTGCTGCCTTGAAAGTAGATGCAGCAGGCAATTGGACACCGCGGACGACGGGGAGGAATTTTTTAATGCAGCTCTGTAGAAGTGTGTTGCACGCTGCGGGCTTCGGTCGGACGTGTATTCTCGCGCACAATACATTTTGACCCCTTTATCAGCCTATCACGACCTGTAATGTTCTTGCTCATGTTTATTTGCTTTCTCAGTAGCACTGCGGAAGTTGCCTAACACAGCTCATCATGCATACCACTGCGCACGGCGTCAAACTCTTTTAGCTTGTTTCAGTGAAACTTTAGTTCTCAGGCGTAAATGCCTTCATTGAGTAGAGATTTGCGACTTCCTTGTTTTCGGACGAACCTTATTTACCCTGGGAAAGTACGGCTCCGTGTAGAAGACAGCGTGTATTTCATCCTGCAAGGCTCCCGTGTGCTGTGCGATGTCAGTGCACGTTAAAGAACCCCGGGTGGTCGAAATTTCCGGACTCCTCCACTACGGCGTCTCTCATAGCCTGAGTTGCTTTGGGACGTTAAACCCCACAAACCACAAACCAGCAATCTGTTTTCGTTATCTTCAGCAGTGTTACAGACAAGACAGTATATAAACGCAGGCCGTTACGGTCCCATAGACAAAATCTTGCTCGCTGAGACATTCGCTGCACACGTAAGAATGACCGCTCGCTAATATGGCTATTCCCGCTTCTCTCAGCTCATTTTTCTGACAGGAGTATAGAGCTTACGCAGGATTCTGTAGCGTGCGTCCGGCATACAGATAGAGAGGTGTAACTGCCAGTGGCGATAACTTAAATAGATCGCAGCAACGACGCAGGATCACATAAATAAATAAATAAATAAATAAATAAATAAATAAATAAATAAATAAATAAATAAATAAATAAATAAATAAATAAATAAATAAATAAATAAATAAATAAATAAATAAATAAATAAATAAATAAATAAATAAATAAATAAATAAATAAATAAATAAACCTTCCTTTGCAATTTTTGTTTTTGTGCCGCTTTCTAGATCATTTCGAGGGGACCAGCTACGATGATAGGGAGAGACAGACAAACCTTTTGATGGAAAACAGAATTTAGCCGGTGTTTAGAATTCGCTGGCGTGCTACTCTGCGCAGAAAAAGGAATTGTGGAGAGGAAGACGGAATGAGTGAGACGTGAAAAATAGAAGAAATAGAAGTAAGGGGAGATGAATTGCGCTCATTAAATGCCGCACTAAGGTGCATCGTTAAGTTAAACAACGAAGTTGTGCGTAGTCCGAAAAATAGGCTTAGAAAGCACACCGCAAAAAATGCACGACGGCCGGTGACATGATAGGTGAAATTATAGCTCATTAAAGTGCCCAATATCTTTTAAACATCTAAACGGAAAGTTATTGCTTGTCTCTGTTGTCTAGTGCAGGCTAAGGGACCTCAACACTGTCCAGTGTTAGAAGCAGTGCAGACAGCTTCTCCATGCAATGCTGATAGTAAGTATACTCTCGTCAGCATATGCAAAGTAGTCAGACAGGATATGCTCAACAGTTTGGATCATGCCGCAGTTGTCAGAATACGGACTGTTCGTTTGTGAATATAGAGTTCAAGCGAAGTTAGTGGTTTAGAGTTTTCCAGATAGCGAGGAACCCTGGTAGGGAGTCTTTATCTTAGATGTGATTCGACTGGGTGAAGAAATTGGTAGTGATGCATCGGCAAGCTCCGGAGCCGATACTTTTCTTCATACTAATTCTTTTAGCCAGCTGGGGAGCATCAGAATACGTGACGTTGGTGGCCTTTACGGACTGCTTCGTCTGCTGTTTCGTTGGCTAGAATGCCACAGTGAGCTGTTATACGCACTGATATGTTATGCAGTGGCCTTCGGCAACAGCCAAATGATGTAGATACCCGATTTTAAAGGAGACGTTCTGATGATAAGTTTTCTTGAGCAGTTTGGAGAAGATTTGAAAATATGCTTTGGAGCTGATAAAGATAACTCGACTAGGTGTCGGCGCATGATATAGGAAACGGCTTCTTTAATGCCATGAAGCTCGGCTGTTGTAGATGAATATTTCCGCTGCATCTGGTAAGAAATGACTTGGGTTATTGAGGGCTCAAAAGGAGGCAGGAAAAAGAAAGTTTCTTGAATAGTTGAACCATCAGTGAATATGTGGGTGTGCTACATATATTCCTCGGTTAACTAGGTGAAAGCAGCATGCAGAAGCGCTGCCTGTGGCATGGGGCTCTTAGCATTTAGACCTGGAATAAGTTTCCTCACCTTCAGAGGCGAGAGTATCCAGGGAAGAAATGTCAGAGATAGTAGTTTCTGTGATTGATTAATAGTAGGGAGGGTCATAAGCTGCACAAACTGACCAAAACCAGAGTTACAATAAGTTACGTGGACACGATATAAGAAGTGACTGCTCCTGAGATAGGCCTTGCTCCACTTCGTGAAAGTGAGTTGGGCCGTGTGGAGCACTCATAAAAATTTTCCCGTTCTTGTAAATAATGCCGAATCCACTTACACAGCTTTCTTCCGAGGCCAAGGCTAACCAAGGCTGAGAGAATTGCATCATGAAAAACAGTCAAAAGCGGCCTTGATGTCAAGGAAGACGCCTGTCAGAATGCATCCAGCATGAAGTGAGCTGCTTTTAGAGCGATAACTATAGCGCGACATTTTTCCTTCCGTCATGAATTGTAGGGGGTTGTTATGGATGCTATCAAAGGAAGCGCCGACAGCATGATGCGCGATAACTTAGGGCGAAGCAGCTATCGAGCATTTAGTACTTGCCGTGTCATTTACTAGACGACTAAATGCGCCAATAACATATTTGCTAATTACTTTCTGAGGTAAAAGCGCCACCTCGGCGTTCATTTATGAGCACGCTTGTACGTCAAATATATAGGAGGTAAAGCCGAGGATTTTCAAGTGGCATGCGATGCTGCAGATCGGCCAGCCGTAATGTTGTGGCGTTTACGCGCTTAGAAAGATAGAAACGTACTAGAGCGCATATATTTATAAGAAAGCACGACAAAACGCTAACTCCGAGCCGGAATTAAAGTACACGTAATTTGCGAGCTTTCTATTATCTATTCGTCGCGATCTTCTCGCCAACCGAATCGGTTAGCTGAATGCGAATGCCGAGCTGTCAATTTTCCTAACACCTAATGATGGAAGAGTCTTAAATTAGACTAAATGCAATCGATTAGGCATTCGCGCCTGCCAGGCAGATATGTGATAATTAGCAAAGGAAATGGTCTATCCTGTTAAGATAAAAAAAATTGTCTGCAGATGGCTGAGTACACTTTACGGTGGGAGGTTTGTTGGTTGCGAACTGCGATTGTTATCTTAAGCGGCAAGGAAAGAGTAATGAGCGAGAAGACAGAATACAGAAATGACGCACGACCCAAGACGCACGGCAAAGCTAGCCACTCCACTGCAGGCATTTCTTTACAGGCTTGCCATTGAAAAAGCGGTCGCAGGGTGTACAGGTGATCCAGGGGATGTACGCATATCAGCGTAACAGAGAGTACTTGGAATATATTTACAGCGCAGCTCTTGCACGCACGTTCGGCGGATGAGCCGTGTTGCCGTGGTTGTCTGTGTGACAGAGCGAAACAGAGGCACGAGCCACGAGTCTCACGAGTCAGATAATTTCTCAGGAGAAGAGGAAGAAGAGCCACGAGCCCTGTGCTGCTCGCTCATCGAACACCCGGCACGGCCCGCCGGGCTAAGTGCGGGCCTCACCGAGGCCAGCAGCAACAAACGCCCTGGACGCTCTCTCACTCTCTCTCCCTCTCTGTGGCATTCCTCTACCGCGCTCTCTTCCACTTTGTGAAAAAAAAAAAAAAAATCTAAAGATATGCGTTCAAATTTTGCGTTGGAAATGTCATAACCATCCTATTTACTTTTTTTTTTTAGCTCAGATTATAACCATTGCCTTGCCCCCCGATTTGACGTCAGAGTTCTCATCGAGCCTTGCATTCGACACCTCCGCATACTGGTCAAGCCAGCTTCAATCTGGTACTCAACGGCTAGCCGCTACACATGACGTTTGTTCTGTGACTGGAAGCCACCAACTAAAATGCCTTTGAATGGGTTTCTATGGAGTTTGTGGAGCGGTTCATGAAAAATCGCTGGAACAAGGAAAGACACTCTTTTATTCAAGATAAAGGGCAAACATGCGCAAAGAAGACGGGACGAAATGCGCCAGCAAGCAGAGACAAGGAGCACGCTTCCAACTAATTTATTTATGAATCAGGTGGCTTAAAAGGCCTCTGAACAAAGCCATAAAGATGATATCGCAGAAATGACTCGACGAAATGACAAATCAGAATGCGAGTGCCTGTGAAATTCGAACATGCCCTTCTTGTCTCGATAGCAATATCGAAGGCGAACTGACCAGTCGTCACCCCTTTTGGCAGTGATCGATAACCTCTCTTTCAGTGTTGGTGCTTTCCTTCGAGAAGAATGTGGTTTTCTCCAGATAAGGAACGCATCCGCAGCTTGTGCAATGCAGTGGTAGATTGCTTCCTGTGCCGGTGCGCGTCGATCTATTGTGTTCAGGAGCCCGCTCATTGAAGCACCAGCCTGTTAGGCCGGTCTTAGGGTTCATTTCATTTCCTTTGCCACTTCTCTCTATCCAGGGATGCGGCTCATGCACTTAGTGTCAGTAAGACTGCTGCAACGTCCGTATATTGTTTTCAGAAGAACACTTTATTCATTTGCCACGCTACGATACCATGGTCCATTCCTTCCCGAAATTAGGCAGGAAGGAATGGCAGAAAGAAGAGGCGTTCACTAATAAGGACCCCTAGATAATTTAGCTCACTTAGCTCACGTGCGCATGTATGCACCTCAACTAACGGGCGTATTTTGCGTTTGGGCTCCGTCGAAACGCGGCTGCCACTGCAGTTATTTTAACCCGTGTCTATACTTGCTGAGCAGACAAACTCTGCAACTCCTAAGCCAGTCACTCCGTGGCTTCTACACGGATCCCCACTAGAAGAACATCGGGAGAATGTCACGACAACAATAACAAATCGCAAAGCGTAAACAGCACGAATATATTGCCACGTTGTTTTCCCCCATGTAAGGTGTGTTCGGTTTTTAGCGCTCGCTAGCGCTAGGGTCTACATTCCGCTGAGAAGCCGCTCTCTGTCAGCATGTCTATGCGGCCCTCATCACAGATCACAGACATGCCTCTGGCAGGCGATAGTGGCAGGTGAAATGGCCTAGAATTCATTGGCCTTAGGGTTGTGTGACGTCACGATACCACTTGACATGACAGAGTTGGCAGGAGCAACCAAATTGGGCGCCACTTTTGAGATGGCAATCAAAACCAAGTGAGCCCTTTGAATCTCGAGTCAGAAACGCTTCTCTTAAGCCATAGAGGTACGTTTGTACAGCTAGGTTCAAGTGAGGATTTATATCTGTCACTCCTGCCAACTCACTAAGCGGTACATCATACAATATGTCAACCGAAGTAAGTCAATTGAAATCATGCTACGGAAAGTTGAGATAAACCATGCAGAACCAGGGCTGTAAACGTACTAGCGCACGGTAATTCATGATTAGCCAAAAATCTGAACCTTCCTGTCGAATTTTTTTCCCGGCGAGCACGCATACACGCATGCGCAATCACACGAATACCAATTTCATTCCTAAGACGCACTACCATGACTAAGTGAGCCGCGTTTTTTCCCGCCATTCTTTCACGCATGCTCAGAGAGCCAGTTGGCCACCACTTGAGTGGCTGCACGCATGGTGAACGTTTCGAAAGTAACTAAACCTTATAACTGATCTTATCTTGGCTTTAGTTTCTCGTGAGAGTCGTGTTTCTCTCGCTGCACCGTTTCAAGGTCGCCACCAATGTTGAAGTGGCTTGTTGTGAAACTTTTATTGAGCTGGCGTTCTGGTAAAATATTTTTCCCAGTACCCTCTTGCATCCGGTTATGCTAAGTAATTGATAAGGAAGTACGTGTGTCCGGTTGATGCGATGAATACTTTGCGATTTCTTTGTGGTGTTACCCTCAGTTAGTGTGAACAGCTTACGCGTCACCGAACATTTGCTGCCTTTAGACCAACGGTTCAGCTAATATTTATTCATTTTCGCTAGCTGCCTTCTTTATGCTTAAATTCATTCTATTCAGCCCGTTATAGCAGTTCACTGCGCGTAGAATGTGAAGTGTTCTGCCCCATAGCCATGGCGCCAAAAAGCGGACGCGACGAGATGCACTCTGTTAGGCCAGCCTCTTCTCGCCTCTCCGCCTTTCGACACCGTAGCACCCCCCCCCCCCCCTCCCATTTTTTTTTGTTTTTATCCTATAGTTGATATTTTTTTTTATGACATAACCAATCTAAGACAGGACTACTGTGATAGAACCACCAAACAGAATGTCATACCAGTTATTAGAAGCTGACAAAATTGGTAATTAGGTTGCACCAGCTCGCACTTTAATACGAAGAAAATGTTAGCACCTTGTAATTAAAAATATTTGGGGTACGTATACCGCCCTTTATAAAAGCTTACCGGCCAACAGAGTTTGTTTTTCATCTGTGTAGCTGAGCAATTATGGTAGTCCTTTAGTTCTTAATCTGTGTGAATCCAGGGTAGAACGAGAGAAAGAAGATGGCTACACAGTATGAACCCCTTCATGGATCACTGCCTTGTCGTGGCGGAGGGGCTTGCGAAACTCGATGAAGTCGTGAGCTCTGCTGTGTAGGGCCACCCAAGATAGACAGGTCACGGCAGAGAGTTCTGACAAAATGTGATTCACTGGAGAAGGTAATGGCAACCCACTCCAGTATTTCCTGCCAAGAAAACCCTATGGCCAGTCACAATACCATTATCGATATGGCGCCGGAAGATGAGCCCCCCAGGTTGGAAGGCGTCCCACATGTTACTGGGGATGAACAAAGGGCGATTCCTAGTAGCTCCAGGACGAATGAAGCGGCTGGGCTAAAGCCAAAAGGACGCTCAGTTGTGGATGTGTCGGGAAGCGACCGGAAAGTCCGATGTTGCAAGGAGATATATCACATAGCAACATGGAATGTAAGATCTATGACGCAAGGTAAACTGGATATCGTCAAGCGAGAAATGGACAGATTGAGCATTGATATCTTGGGTATCAGCCAGCTCAAGTGGACCGGAACGGGAGAATTTCACTCCGGCGACCATTATGTCTTTTATTGTGGGCACGAATCCAAGAGAAGGAATGGGGTCGCTCTCATAGTAAACAGAAGAATGGGCAAAGCAGTGCTAGGGTACAACCCCAAAAACGACCGAATGATTTCACTTCGGATCCAAGGTCACCCTTTCAACATAACAGTTATCCAAGTCTATGCACCGACCACTGCTGCTGAAGAAGGTGACGTTGAGAGATTTTATGCGGACCTACAATGCCTTTTAGACCGCACCCCATCATCAGACGTCGTTTTTCTCATAGGAGACTGGAATGCTAAGGTCGGGAGTGAAGAAATATCCGGAATTACAGGCAAGTTCGGTCTTGGTGAGCCAAATGAAGCTGGGCAGAGGCTAGTAGAGTTCTGTCAAGAAAACAACCTGACCATAGCGAATACTCATTTTCAACAGCACAAGAGGCGCCTGTACACATGGATTTCACCGGACGGTCTGTACAGGAATCAGATCGATTATATTATTTGCCGGCAGAGATGGAGAAGCGCTATACAAGCAGTAAAAACAAGGCCTGGGGCCGATTGTGGCACCGATCATCAGCTTCTTGTTGCCAAAATTAAGCTTCGATTGAGGAAAACGCAGAAAACTAGAAGGCCTCTCAGGTATGATCTGGATCAGATTCCATTAGAATATGCTGTGGAAGTGAGGAATCGATTTCAAGAATTAGATCTAGAAGACAAAGAGCCCGAAGAGATGTGGACTGATGTTCGTGATATAATACAAGAAGTTGCTACTAAGGTAGTTCCAAAGCAAAAGAAATGCAAAAAAGCAAACTGGTTATCTGAAGAGGCTTTACAAATAGCTCAGGAAAGGAGGATGGCAAAAGGTATGGGGGAAAGAGAAAGATACAAGGTTCTCAATGCGGATTTTCAGAAAATAGCAAGGAGAGATAAGAATGCCTTCCTGAACATACAGTGTCAAGCAGTTGAGGACAACAGCCAATTAAGGAACACAAGAGCTCTGTATAAGACAATCAAAGATATCAAAGGAAGCTTCTGTGCTAAGCTGGGCGTGATAAAGGACAAACAAGGCAAGGACCTCACTGAAGCCTCAGAGATAAAGAAGAGGTGGCAGGAATACACAGAAGAACTGTACAAGAAGGACCCGGATGTGCAAACCCAACATAGGACGGTTGTGATTACTGATCTCGAGCCGGGCATCCTGAAGAGTGAAGTTGAATGGGCCTTAGCCAGCCTTGCTAAGAACAAAGCTAGCGGAATTGATGGTATTCCAGCTGAGTTGCTTCAAAACCTCAACCACGATGCTGTTAACACACTGCATACATTATGTCAAAAGATTTGGACAACCCTGCAGTGGCCACAGGATTGGAGGAGGTCAGTTTACATCCCCATTCCAAAGAAAGGCAGTGCCAAAGATTGTTCCAACTACCGCACGATCGCGCTTATTTCGCATGCTAGCAAGGTGATGTTAAATATCCTGCAAGGTAGGCTGCAGCAGTATGTGGATCGGGAGCTTCCGGACGTGCAAGCTGGGTTTCGCAAGGGCATAGGAACTAGAGACCAAATTGCCAACCTTCGCTGGATCATGGAAAAAGCAAGAGAGTTCCAGAAACCCATTTACTTCTGCTTTATTGATTATGCGAAAGCGTTTGACTGCGTAGATCACAGCAGATTGTGGCAAGCTCTCCAAGAGATGGGAGTTCCAATTCACCTCATCTGTCTCCTCAGGAACCTTTATGAAGGGCAAGAGGCCACAGTCAGAACTGGGCATGGTCTTACTGATTGGTTTCCGATTGAGAAAGGGGTGAGGTAAGGCTGCATACTGTCGCCCTGCCTATTTAACCTATATGCAGAGTGCATCATGAGAAAGGCCGGTCTGGACGAGTCTTCAGCTGGAGTGAAGATTGCTGGAAAACGTATCAACAACCTTAGATATGCGGATGATACCACTCTAATGGCAGAAAGTGAAGTGGAACTCAAGAGACTTCTGATGCGCGTACAAGAAGAGAGTGAGAAGTTTGGGCTTAAACTGAACATTAAAAAGACGAAGATCATGGCGTCTTGCCCTATCAAGTCCTGGAGCATCAATGGACAAGAAGTGGAAGCTGTGACAGATTTTCTGTTCTTGGGCGCCAAGATTACCTCGGAAGGAGACTGCAGCCATGAAATTAGGAGACGCCTGCTTCTGGGAAAGAGAGCAATGGTTAGCCTTGACCGCCTAGTAAAGAGCAGAGACATTAGTCTGCCAACCAAGCTCCGTATAACCCGTGCTATGGTCTTTCCAGTTGTGATGTATGGATGCGAGAGTTGGACTGTGAAAAAGGCTGACCGCCGAAGAATTGACGCGTTTGAATTGTGGTGCTGGCGAAGACTCTTAAGACTTGGACTGCCAGAAGATCAAATCAGTCGATATTGTCGACCATAAACCCTGACTGCTCATTGGAGGGTCAAATTCTAAAGATAAAGCTCAGCTACTTTGGTCATCTGATGAGAAGAGAGGAGTCGCTGGAGAAAGATTTGATGTTGGGAAAGGTTGAGGGTCGCCGGAGAAGGGGTAGGCAGCGAACGCGATGGTTAGATGGCATTCTCGAGGCATTGCAGATGAAGCTGTGTGATGTTAAGAAGATAGTGAGAGACCGGAAAGCGTGGCGTGACATGGTCCATAGGGTCACGAAGAGTCGGACACGACTGAACGCCTGAACTGACTGACACAGTATGAAATAGCACTGAACAAGCTTGTCTACTTGACTGACAAGTCTACTTGTCTAAACATTGGCACGGCTGGAGAACTGAGGCTCTACCCTTGTTCAGCGCTCTTCCAATGTGTGTGACGTAAGAACCCTCGCCTTCCCCTGCATATGCATTTCGTTCTCAAATAAGGGCTGCTGCAAGGGCTTCAACATGCGCGGCTGAGAAGTAAAGCTAGTTTATTAAGACGAACGCCTTTATTGTCTCATCGTTGTCGTCAGCAGGTTTCACGCTTTTGCGGCGGCTCTGATTGGTCGAGACGGGATGACGTCATGGAGGTCTCGACCAATCACAGAGCACCACCACAGTATGAGCGAATGCGTGCCTTATATGGCCATAGGCCAATCAATGATCAATTTATAATTAATTACTAAAATTAGTAATTAACAATAATTACTAATCAGCACATTTAAATAATTACTTATTATTGTCTAATTACTGAATAATGCCACCGATTCGGTAAAATCAACCACACAACCGTAAACGTAGAACAACTGCGAACATACAAGGAGCGCGATCTCGTCGCTGTCAAGCAGAATTCACTGAATAAATGCGCTAGCATGCAGAATGTGAAAAAGTAGTCGCTCGCTTTAGTCGTAGCAGCATTCATCGGTACATACGCAACAGTCGCGTAGCAGAATGCAGAACTCAGGTTTTCGCCTTTCATTACTTTAGTCGCCAAAGTGTCCTCGAATTTTTGGTTACCTTAACGCGACACAGTTAAGTGACCCATATTCCAGAAAGTCTGGCGTTTTAAACGTTGTGTGTGTCGTCATAAGACCACGTGACCTAGCTGGAGCTGCCAACTGGGGTAGCTGCTTCGATATGGAAGTGGTCCCACCGGGACCGTTGGCTTCTTCGGACACAAGCTGCTTCTGAGCCACTCGTAGAAATGCGTTCGTGCAGCTCGGTAAGGGCGAGGTTTTATAGCTGTGTCAGGTTGTCTTTCACGTCATGTGGAAGGCTACGACTTACGCTAATGAGATTGGTTTTGCGAGACAACAGAGGCATAAATTCTAAGTAAACAGCAATGTGCCCCCCCCCCCCCCCTATGTAGCCCCTCACTCATAACTAAACTAGACTAGAGGAGATGTCTCTTCGAAGGATAAGGGCTGGTGCGGCCCTTACCCCGTGGGCCACGTGACGATGGGGATCTCCAGACATAGGGCCGACCACCTGTACAAAGTATTCTACACCGGCTGCAGAGGCGTCGAGGACACGGATTCTCCAGGAAGCGGGACTGCCGATGACGAGGGAAGAGGATTTCTCCAAGTGTCAAATGAACAACACCAAGAGTAAAAGCCTTCTCCCGTTTCTGGAAGAAACCACATCTGGGGCAAATCAATTTGTTTCTCTCTCTCTCTTCTGGAAGAAAATGTTTTACGTGATTTTTATAGCATGTCTTATGGCAAATTTGCGAGAAAAAAAAATTGCGCGAACGAGGATCGGCAAGGAGAAACTAGGACGAGAGCCATTACCCTTGTCGCGTCATATATCTCCAAAGGCGAGGTCAAGTGTCTGGCAAATTTTTTGCATAGGAGGACATGCATGCCCTTACGTGGGCCCTTATCAGAGCACACTTCCGCATCTGTTAGCAAGGAAAAAAAAAATCGTTGGAGACACTTAGATATCGCTCAAGTGCGGAGAAAAAGTAAAAAATAAAAAATAAATAAAAGAAGGTAAGGCGAAAGCTTTTATGCCACTCCGAGCTCCATTGCCGCATTTGACCACTTTTGGTTCTTAAAACTTTGAAGGATGTGAGGTCATCTAAGTTTAATTATTTTCAGCCCAAACTTATCGCAAGTATAAGTCTTTCGGTAATTTAAAGTATTAATTACGCTTAATTAGACGTCTTGATTAATTTCGGCACATATCCGGCGTTCTTTTAGTCATCTGTGAGATATCACACTGCTTCGACGTCATTCCGCTGGATGTGACATCATCATAAAAGTTTCTTAGTTGTTTTTCTTTTTTTTTAACCAAAATTACAGGTTTTTCGCAGTAGTCAAAAGCTTGATACAATATCAAGCGGCCATACGTCTCTAGTGTAAGCATTTCTATGATTGCATCCACACTATTAAAGAGCTTTTAAAAAGAAGGCGATCGAGATGCGAACGCGCATGTTCGAGTGTGGACTTTTTTTTCCTACGCACGTGCGGGGTCGGTAAACACCCATTGTCGGCACTGATATTAGCGAAGATTTTCTGCGTAGGGCTATAGGGTCATCGAGGAGGAAAACTGTGCTTCTAAGTTAAAAGCACTTTGTGCGTGCAGCGTACAAGGCCTGGCGTGGTTTTTCTGGATTACAGCTTCGCCTTGCGGCGCTTCAAACTGCACTTAGGAGCAAAGATCTCAATCTTGTTCTCAGTCTCAGATCTCAGTGGAGGAACGTACCTGTTTCATCAGGGGTTCTGGTTATCGTCCAGGCTCTATACCATCAAACAAACAGTGTGCTAGCCAGCTTTCAAAGGTCTGGGGGCGGGATCGAATCCCAGCCGCGGCGGCCGCTTTTCGATGGAAGCGAAAAGCAAGGCGCCCGTGTGCTGTGCGATGTCAATGCATGTTAAAGAACCCCAGGTGGTGGAAATTTCCGGAGCCCTCCACTACGGCGTCTCTCATAACATGAGTCGCTTTGGGACGTTAAGCCCCACAAACCAAACCAAACAAAACAAAACCCAGTATACATTTACTGCAGTGACTTTGAAGACAGTGGCAGCAAGCAAAAGCAAGCGAAAATTCAAACAAATACTAAGAAATGGCATCACTATTTTCACCTGCCGAATTTTTCTGCCTACAGTAATACCCAAAGCAACTCTGTGGCTTGGATGGGGTACCCGGTATAGTAATCCTGGGTGGTCACTAGTTGCAAGTGGCAAAAGATTGTGCTCAGACTCGGGCAACCTTTCATGGACATACGAAACATTGACGTCTCGTACACACTGGTGAATGGCAGTGTGGATATCCTGAGCCACCTCTTATCTCCACTGCCCTTAAAAAATTTAGCCGTGGTTTAGCTTTGGGTAAACCTGGACGGATGTGGAAGTTTTTTTGGCCTGGCTATATAGGCCTGTAGCCGAATTATGGGGGACACTTAATCTCCGCCTTTAGGCGTATGACTTGATAGCGTAGGATAGTCTACCACCCCACATATAAGGCCCTGCTTTAACCAAGCCGTATTAACGTGCCCGCGTGGCCTAGGGGTAACGTGTATGCAAGTGTTTTGGCAGGCTGAGTCTGATATCCCCTCCCATATGAAAGGAAAGACCAAGGTGGCAGCTCCTGCCAAAAGTAATGTCAGGAAGCCCTAATACAGTTAGTGTTCGGCCATGTCAGCTGCCTACCGTCTGCCACTGGCCCTACCGACACTGACGGCTCGAGCTGGCTGGCATAGTGAAGATTCCGCTTCAAAAAGTGAAATCTAAGCATCCCCTGAAATTTTATTGGATGTTGAGGAAATATTGGGTAGAGTAACAAAAAAGAAAGTGAGGAAAAAAAATAAGAACAGGACCAATCCGAAGCACTAATAGATTGCGCCGCACAACCATCCACAAGAAGCGCCTGTAGTTGTGCTCTCATTGGTGTACTTGAAATTTATCCGATTTGCCGATAGCTCTCGCTGATCGACCGAGTGGGCTCTAAGTGAGGCTACCCAGTTGAAGCACTGTAGAATGTGGGGTTGAACCGTTGACAGAACGGGTGCATGCTTCTCGCTTACGCCGCTGACAACGAAGACGCCCAATTTCCTACGATGTCAAATGATGGGCTCAAACTTCGCGTTACCGAGTATCGTAGTCGTCCACGGCCTTTTTATTGCAGTAGAATTCATGACATCACGATTCGTGCGACCACAAAGTGCGACTAGAAACCGTGGCTACAAAGCGCGACCAGAAAACGTCTTTCGCACCTGTCATTCATACAGATGTATATAATAATGAAATCAATCACTCGTAATTGTACATGAAATCATGACAATGACGTTACTTTTTTGAGCAATAAAAAGTTTCAATGCCCATGAGCCACGTAATGATTAAAAAATTTATGATGATGAAAGCGTTTTAGTGAAAAGAAAAAGGACGGGGATTTATGGGAAGGTTGGTGGGATCCTTAGTCCGGGATTCCGCAGGCTAAGCGCCCTCGCTCTGTCCACGATGGCTCGCTGGTCGTCGAGATCCGAGCTAGACAGGGCTGCCTCCCATCCTTCCCATGTTGGCTGTGTTATAGGACAGGCTCATATCATATGGAACAAATCTGCTTTCTGTCCGAAAAATTTACGGCCCGCCGAGAAGGATTCTAAGAAAAAAACTTCCTGCCACGACGCTCTTTACAAAAGTCCTCCCATTTAGGAATGCATTATTAGCTCCTGACTATTTTCGGGTGTATAGTTATTGCGGGTTTTCATCAAACTTTCATTAAAACATAGTTTGGATAACACTGAGTGCATTCCACCGTTACACCTGCCTCTCTCCCTTCCCCATTTTCACTTCGCCTACCGCGGCTGGTATTTTCACTATCGTGAAACTGCGGAGCTCTTAGGAAACCTTAAACGGGAACGGGAACATCGCTTTGCACCGTACAGGCTCACGATAACAGCAATGCGTAACGCGAAAAGCCCGCGACACACAATAAGCCCTGCTTTTCACTTTCTAAATTTACCGAGAATCGTACAGTTATTTGCCGCCATGACGAGACCAGACGCGGGCTTTTTCCCCAGTACATGCATACCGACACGTGCGGGACATCCGCTTCATTCAGCCTGCAGACATTAAACCGAAAGATTGTGCCAGGCAGCGTGCCAGGAGGACGTTATCTTGGAACAAAGAGAAGAAAAAAAGCAACGCACGCACAGAAAAAAAAAAAATTACGAGAGAGAGAGAGACTGTTAACGAAGGAAAGACGGTCGCGAGAACTCCGCTGACGTGGTGAACACAGAGCCTCCTCTTATGCTGTACAGGGCACCCCCATACCCCGTACCGACCGAATCCGTATCCTGGGCCTTCATCTACAAGATAATGGAGGAAACGCCACTACTTTTCAGCGAATAGATCAATCTGTAATCTAGATCAGCCGCCTGCTCAGGAGAGTCGCCAACAAGCATAAGGGCATCAGCGAATCCAACCTTTTGCGCCTTGTACAAGCCTTCGTTTGTATGCGCATTGCCTACGTTGTCCCTTACCTTCGCCTCACGCGAACAGATCGGGAGCGACTGGATGCATCACTACGCAAGGCATATAAGACAGCATTTGGTCTACCCATGTACACTTCCACTACCAAACTGACGACCCTCGGGATATCCAACACAGTCGATGAGCTGATTGAAGCGACTCTAACTTCCCAATATGAGCGCCTCTCGCTGACACATACGGCCGTGCATTACTGAGCCAGGTAGGAATCAACCCATCTGAGGGCGACTTCTACGTATATGGACCTCACGCCTGAGCAGAGACTCGGTCCTTGTATACCTCCGCTTCCCAAACGTATGCATCCAGAGTATCATACAGAGCGCAGAGCCGACCGAGCCCGGCAACTCCACAAACGTTTTGCCGGTCGCCCCGACGTTATATACACAGATGCCTTCCACCACCCCCTTCGCCCCGCTATGGTTGCGGTTGCATTGGCACCTCACCGAAACTGGCACAACGCCTGCATCGTCCTCAACGCCTCAACTGTTACCACCACAAAAGAGGTTGCCATCGCGTTAGCTCTGACCGACCCCTCCACCAAACTAGTCGTTAGCGATTCTCAACAGGCAATTCGTAACTTCGATGCAGGTCATATATCGCGACAGGCGCACACTATCCTCCGATCTCTCCCCTTACCGTCTACACCTCGTCTTCTCATATGTCATGAGGCGCTCAGCGGGAACGCACAGGCGCATGCTCTAGCCCGAGAACTCAGCTACCGGGCGGAGCACCCTCCTCAGCCTGCCGCTTCCTCTGACACTCCCCAAGGCACTCCTTTACGCCTTGTTACATACACGGACATCCTTCCAGCATTATCGGCTCGAACGGTGTCTATACCCCCTGCACACCAGGAACTACCCGGGCGCGAGGCCGTCCATTGGCGCAAAATACAAACAGGAACATTTCCAAACCCATGGCTATATAGCAAACTTTTCCCAAATCTTATTGCACCTAGTTGCAAACACTGCTCACAACCGGCCACATTTATTCACATAGTGTGGACATGTATACGACACAACGCAGACAATACAGCTACCGTGGATGCGTGGGAGTCCCTCCTGCGTACCACCGAGCTCGCCCAACAGCGCCAGCTCATTTTGCGCGCATTGGAGGCCACAGAGTCCCAAGGGATCCCTGCTGACCTTCTCTAAGCAGTGCAACCAGTCTTTCGGCTGGTTCCCCGTTTTTTTTTTTTCTTGATGGGGGGAAGGGGTAAATAAAGAGCTTATCATCATCATCATCATCATCATCATCCTCTTATGCTAACAAGCTTCATCGCGCAGCTATGGTGACGTCACAGAGACCCAGGAGCCGGTGTGCTCGGCCCTTGTTTACCCATCGTTGCTGCCATTTTGCGAATGCTGTCTTTCAAACTACCCGCTTCCGTCGGCACTTGGCGGCAACTGTTCAGCCGCTGTTATTCTGGTGACTTCTCGCTTAGCATAGGCACGTATTATTTGATTTAGTATAGTTGGTGGGGTTTAAAGTCCCAAAGCAACTCAGGCTACGAGACACATCGTAGCGGAGGACGCCGAAAATTTCGACCCCCTGGGGTACTTTACCGCGCGCTGACATCGCACAACACACGAGCCTCTCGTTTTTCGCCTCCATTGAAATGCGACCGCGTGACCGACATCCGTTCCCGCATCTTTTGGCAAAATAGTCAAGCGCTCTAACCTCTTCGCCACAACGGCGGGCTCATAAGTTTTGAGCTTGCGTTTTGTTCTTCGTAATTATGAGTGACATTACTGCATGTGGATCCCTCCGTGATATTCGCCTACGAACGCTAATATATATTCGAATTTCTTTTCTTACCTGTTCCGGTTTCTGTTTGGACATCTGAAAGATGGCTGTGACTTCAAAGTGGAGTCTAGGTCACGTGACTAATAGAAATTAACAGCAATATAATCGTTACTCTGTTGTTTTAATTTTAGACGCCGTTAAATCTAGCTTGCCTTAAAAGCAGAATGCAGCGGTGGCGTAGAGGTAGAACATCCGCCTCGCATGCAAGAGGACCGGGGTTCAAATCTCGGTGCCGCGCAATTCTCCACCGGATGACAAAAAAAAAAAAAAAAAAAAAAAAAAATCCGCGTGTCGATGGAATTGCATATACAGGTTTGGGTGCGACCTGATGCCGGTGAACACCTCCGGCAACGCACTCCCTCACCAGAACAGGAGTTGGCCACCCTGGTGCAGTAATTGGCCACAACCTCCTATGATAAGCTCCATAAAACCCCGGCCCTCAGTCACCTGCGGCTGCGGAACAACTGACCACGGCGGCGGTCAAACCTGTGACGCAGCAGGGGGTGCTAAGAAAGCCTGGCTCCGCTGGACAGGCCGCCATTGGAAACTGACCCTGGCAACGTTTAATGCTAGAACCCTAGCTAGTGAAGCTAGTTTAGCAGTGCTGTTAGAGGAACTAGAGGGCATGAAATGGGATGTCATAGGGCTTAGTGAGGTTAGGAGGCCGAATGAGGCATATACTGTACTGAAGGATGGGCATGTACTGTGTTATCGAGGTTTACCAGAGAGGCGACAACTAGGAGTAGGTTTCCTTGTCAATAAGTATATAGCGGGTAATACAGATGAATTGTATAGTATTAATGAGAGGGTTGCAGGCATCGTAATTAGGCTTAATAAGCGGTATAAACTGAAGGTTGTACAGGCCTATGCACCTACATGTAGTTATGATGACCAGGCAGTTGAAAGCTTCTATGAAGATGTAGAATCGCCAATGCGAAAAGTAAAGACGCAGTATACTGTACTAATGGGCGACTTCAATGCCAAGGTAGGGAAAAAAACGGCAGGAGACAAGGCAGTAGGTGACTATGGCATTGGTTCTAGGAATAGCAGGGGGGAGTTACTAGTTGAGTTTGCAGAGCGCAATAACTTACGAATCATGAATATCTTCTTCAGCAAACGGAAGAACCGAAAATGGACATGGAAAAGTCCTAACGGAGAGACTAAAAATGAAATCGACTTCATAATGTGTTCAACCCCCGCCATTGTGCAGGATGTAGAGGTAATCGGGAAAGTTCGATGTAGTGACCACAGGATGGTGAGGTCCCGAATTAGCCTAAATCTGAAGAAGGAACGCAATGGATTAGTAAGAAAGAAACCCATCAACGAATTAGCGGTGAGGGGGAGGGCAGAAGAGTTCAGGATCTCGCTACAGAATAGGTATTCAGCTCTAACTGAGGATGGCGACATTACCCTAGAGGCAAGGAACAATAATTTCAGAGATATCATTACTGAGTGCGCAGTAGACGTAGGCGGTAGGATAGTTAGAGAGGATACCGGTAAGCTGTCTAAGGAGACGAAAGATTTGATTAAGAAACGGCAGAGTATGAAAGCTTCCAATCCAACAGACCAGATCGAATTGGCCGAGATATCAAAGCAAATCAATAAGCGCAAGGTGGCCGATATAAGGAAGTATAACATGGAGAAAATTGAGCATGCTGTAAAAAACGGGGGAAGCCTTAAAGCGGTAAAGAAGAAATTGGGCATAGGCAAAAACCAGATGTCTGCGATAAGGGACAAGGCCGGCAACGTCATCACTGATATGGAAAAGATAGTCAAAGTAGCCGAGGAGTTCTATACAGATCTCTACAGTAGCCAAAGTAGTCAGGACCGTAATGAGATTGGCGGTAGGGAAAAACAGTCAGACGTTCCACCAGTGACGAAGGACGAGGTCAAGAAAGCACTAGAAACTATGAAAAGGGGGAAATCAGCTGGAGAGGATCAGATAACTACAGATTTGCTGAAGGACGGGGGGGATATCGTGCTAGAAAAACTGGCCACCCTGTATACGCAGTGCCTGGTGTCATCGGCGGTACCGGAAGCATGGAAGAATGCAAACATTATCCTCATTCACAAGAAAGGGGACTCTAAGGACCTTAAAAATTACAGACCAATCAGCTTACTGTATGTTACGTATAAGGTATTTACTAAGGTAATCGCTAATAGAATCAGGACAACCTTAGACTGCAATCAACCAAAGGATCAAGCAGGGTTTCGGAAACGGTACTCTACTATCGATCATATCCATACCATCAATCAGGTGATAGAAAAATGCTCGGAATATAACCAGCCTTTATACATAGCATTCATTGATTACGAAAAAGCATTTGACTCAGTTGAAACCTCGGCGGTGATGCAGGCATTGCGAAATCAGGGGGTAGACGAGCCGTACGTGAAAGTGCTGGAAGATATATATAGTGGCTGCACAGCAACCATAGTTCTACATAAAGAAAGCAACAAAATTCCCATAAAGAAAGGTGTTAGGCAAGGAGACACAATCTCCCCAGTACTATTCACAGCTTGTTTAGAGGAAGTATTCAGAGACTTGGAATGGGAGCAGTTAGGGATAAGGGTAGATGGAGAATACCTCAGTAATCTGCGATTTCCTGATGACATTGCCTTGCTAAGCAACTCGGGAGATGAACTGAAAATAATGATTGATGACCTAGACAGGAAAAGTAGAAAGGTAGGCTTGAAAATCAATATGCAGAAGACTAAGGTAATGTTCAACAGCCTCGGGAAGGAACAGGAGTTTACATTAGGTAGCGAAATACTGGAAGTTGTAGGCGAATATATCTACTTAGGACAGGTAGTAACCACAGATCCGGACCATGAAAAGGAAATAACAAGAAGAATAAGATTGGGATGGAGCGCATTTGGCAAGCACTCGCAGATTATGACTAGCAGCTTACCGGTATCGCTCAAGAGGAAAGTATACAACAGTTGCATCTTGCCTGTACTCACCTATAGGGCTGAAACGTGGAGGCTAACCAAGAGAGTTCTACTTAAGTTGAGGACAACCCAGAGAGCTATGGAACGAAAAATGGTAGGGGTAACATTAAGAGATAGAAAGCGTGCAGAGTGGGTCAGAGAAATAACTCAAGTTAACGACATTCTAGTGGAAATTAAGAAGAAGAAATGGTCATGGGCAGGACATGTAGTGCGAAGAGAGGATAACCGATGGTCGCTGAGGGTAACAAACTGGATTCCAAGGGAAGGAAGGCGTAGCAGGGGGCGGCAGAAAGTTAGGTGGGCGGATGAGATTAAGAAGTTCGAAGGGGTCAAGTGGATGCAGCTAGCACAGAACCGGGTTAAGTGGAGAAATATGGGAGAGGCCTTCACCCTGCAGTGGGTATAATCAGGCTGACGATGATGATGATGATGCCTAACATTTGAAGAATTTTCAGTGAAAATATTTCAGTTTATTTTTCATCTCTCACGTGACCTGACTTCGTTGTCACAGCCATCGCTTCAATTTGCTTAAATGATTTAACATTTATTTAAATTCAAACCAATTTATTACCCGACCAGACGGGATTTCGTCCAACCTTAGATTTCAGACATCCCTCGGCTTCTAAAGCCCAAAGTGAAACAGGTGAGAAAAGAAAATTGATTATTAGCCGTTGTAGGTGGAAATCCCCACTGTGCTTTGTGTACAAGAATGTCTTACGCGCTTTTAACAACAAGAACCACACACAAAAAAAAAAAGCAGCCAAAATTTGGTGTCTGTCTCTCTCTCCGCATGTTCCCACCAGCGAATAGGTGGCGCATCGTTACTTAGTCTCGCAAAGCGTTCGCGTGTTCGCGCCGCTACCTCATTTCTGATGGTTCTCAAGACGACGTTGCCTGTCGTGACAGCGACCGTGCAATGAACAAGAGCCAAGGCGGGGTGCGGCAGATTCCAGAAGCTTCGACGGGCGCCCCGCCGTCGCGCTTATCGTCTCCTGCGTGAGCTCGTCGGGCGCGTCGTTAATGCGGCACGAAGCATTGAAGCTGAACGGCCGGAGTCTCGGGAAAAACCCCCGATGTATGCATGGGCGGCTAAAGCGCGGAAAGACACACACACAAAGGGAACCAAACTCCTTGTGTGAATATCCTATAGACCGGGTGATTGCGCGCGAAGATGAAAATTATAGGAAGCGTTTTTGGCGACATGAGTGGATTAGTACAACCTCCTTCCCCCATCGCATTCCTTTTCGGCTGGACTCTGACGTCATAATCACCGGCTCTGTGTGAGGTTGTATGCGGTTTCGTGTGATTCCTACGCGGGGCTTTGCTGTAATCGTGAGTACACTTCCGGCGCGGTGCACATGGCTTGAGAGGACGCTGTAATTGATGCCATTATGCAATTGTTTCGCAATTTTATTGTAAAGAGGCTGTCCCGTACCATGGATGTAGCGCAAATATCGGCTGCTTCTTTGCTCAAAGCTCTCACGCAATGCCAGAAGTACCAGCTCCGCGCTCCCAGCCTTGTTGGCACCTGTGTTGGGCGTCTGGGTCGGCAGTGCCCGGGCGAGCGCAAGCTGAGAAAGAAAGCTATTGCGTGGCAAACGGCCATTTACCGTTCGCCTTTTGAAGTCAAAGCGAAGCTGTCGCTTAAGTTGCAGTCGCGAGGGCAACCGCGTTCACGTGTTCAATAAGTGGTTTCGCCTTATTAGTAGTCAAATGTAGAATCCTTTCAAGGGCAGGCTGTATGTAGCTTGTTGCACAATGTTGCACAATAGTAGACACTGCAATGGAGTAACGTTCTATTACCAGTGGTTGTGCCGCGTCTTGTCGCTATGGTAGGAGGCATGCACGAATTGAAGAGATTGCAAGAGCGTTTTCCCGAAAAGTGCCACTCTAGTCACGCCCAGTCGAATTCAGTTATATCGCATCGTTATTCAGTCTTAAGTGTGTAGCAAACGTACTGCAATAGTTCCTTTCACATAATCGCAACCACATTACTGTTGTTTTAATGACAAGCGCGGATGTACTTAGATGGAGTATAGGGGAAGCTACGGCGTCCTATATACGCAACAGGGATAAACTGAGCTTTCTTAGAAAAAAAAAAAAAGCAGAAGATTCTAAACCATACCTTTTCTGCTGGTCAGGTAGCGGTACTTTGCTTATAAAAAAAAAATCGAAAGAGAACTCTTAGATTATTTTATCTGCTCAAACCTCTCACATGCTGCTTTGCGGGGTATTTTCATACAGACAAAAGTGCAGTTGGACCAGTAATAAGTAACGTTGTCCCTCGGTTACCTTTTCCCTATGTTGTCCAAGTGGCCATGTTCGTCGGCGCAATCCATTCAATAAGGGCTGGGAATTCATTCAATGAGGGCTGGGATTTCATGTGCACAACTTGTAGCAGCAAGGTGAGAACAAGTAATACGTTGTCGCGTTATCACATTGTCCTTGTGATGACGCAAGTAGCCCAAAATGCTGTCTCACTAGATTGGTTCCTTTCAGACCATGACGTAACGGATGATGCGGGTCATAAGTAGTGGAGTAATGTGAATGCAAGCTCATGGCCGCGCCGCAACGTTCCGGAAGAATTTAGGAGACCGGCGGGGGGCTTGTTTCATATGTGACCGCGCGCTTATAGAGGTCTGAAGCTATACCGTTCGATTTCAAGAGAGGATCGTTTCGGGGTATTTTTCATATGTGAGTGCGCTTATGGATAGATGTAACCTATCGGTGAAGAGGCTTATGGGAGCTTTTCGCATGGACTACACACACTGTACATGCTTGCGCAGAGCCCTACGCGTAGTCAAGTGTACACAGATAAAGAAATTAAATGTTATTGAAGGCGGAAGCTTTTCTTGGCTCAAGAGTGGTGTAGACGGAAGTGTTCGCAGGAAATGTCCGCACGAACAGGCATTTAAAGAAAAAAAATCTGCCTCCTCCGGAAATCGAACCACTATCCCGCCGATCCACAGCCGATCCACAAACAAGAACTCTACGCCGGACTCGTGAGAAACTTATCCTAATTAAAGCTGATTTTCGCCGAAGATGTTCTCGTTGAAATTATCCTTGTCTGGCGTGAGGATAACAGAAGCGATGATAATGACGCTGCAGTTAGTTGATAATGACCTGAAATAGCGATTATGATTATAGTAGTATAATAGCAATGATGATGCAGTTAGGCTAAAATATAGTGCTGTAAAGTGGCTTTCACCATTTCCGCTCTTAGGCAGACTTAAGTGCGGCCCTTTTTTGTTTTTGTTTTTGTTTTGTCGGAGAATCGATGCGAAGAAGAAAACTGGTCCACACTCCCGGGAGCACATTACACAATTTGTGGCCACGCCGTACGGACATGCCTGCATACTCTAGGAGGAGAGTGGCTATCTAGAGATACGTACAGTGGCGTTGGATCGCTGGATTGCCTCCTTCTCCCATCTGAATGGCGAATCCCGAGTTGGCAACGCCTATCAATTCGTCGATTCACGGACCCAGGCGACACACACAAACAGTAGGCCCAATATTGGAGTAGACTGGAAATGCATTGATCACGTATGTATAGCCATGGCATTGCCAATAATGTGCCAATATTGGACCATGGTTCGTGCCTCCGGAAGATTGGTGAGCCAGTTATAAACCTCGTAAATTAGTGTTTTCACACTGAAAGAGGAGTGTTTTTTTTTTTTTTGACACTTGACCGATGGCAACGGTTGGTATGAACAAGCTGTACGTTATTTGGGAATTGCATCGAACCGTTATATTGAACAAGCCGAGAAACATGAAAGGAAGCACCAAAGTAAAAAAAAAAAAAAAAAAAAAAGAAAGACGAGCTTAACTCACCATTTTTTTTTTAAATCCGCACGGAACGACATAGTCCATGTTTTCTCAGTGCACTGCTTTGGGATCTCACGCGCCGTGTTCGGAGTGTCCTCAGCGCCACATTGTGCTCTGCAATGAGCATGTAGCTGTGCGCGTTCGGCAGGCTGTCCATGCCCGAGGCCGGTAGAGGAAGCACGGCTTGTTTCTTCTCTGCTTCTTTCGACGAACGTTGTCGGAAGACACTGCATATGTCCCTGCGAGATCGCATCCCAACGGAATGGTCGTGATGAAATTAGACGGACAAATACGCTCCAGACCACCTGGCGGTGGCGCCTGAAAGTCGACTGTTGAGAGGGTAGATGCAGTTGAAATGAAAGGATGCCGGTTGATCTATAAGGGTGCAGAGCGCTGGAGGAGAGCAAAAACTATCCCTCTCTTTTCTACTAGGGTGAGTGACTTTGAGGTATTTTTTTACTACAACGAATGACTTGACTTACCTTATTTCTAAGCGAAGCGAGTGGATCACGGAGAAAGGGCAAGAGAGAGGCTGAGCAGACCCGGGATCGTCAGTACAGATACGTACAGTCGAAGCATGCAAATGGCATCAATTCTTTTTTGCCCTCTTTTTTGACAGTCCATGTATCAAATCATATAACGGGTAGCAATCAATCCCTAAAGTCTTTGAGAGAAATAATAATAACAACCATTATCCTCGTAACATCTTATCTGACTTCTTTGGTGGCCAGTTTACATACGGCGTTCAGGTGATCCACAAGGTGTCCACAGTGCGCTGCACACAGAATAGCCTATTGAAAACAAAAGAGCGAAAATACAAAAAAAAATATAAACAGTGTTCGCGCTTCTATATATACGTGTCATTTCAAAGCTGTTGGGCTCGTCACGTAATTATTTAAGTATTAATCTTAAACTATAGGGTACTTGTCTCTACTAGATACGACATATCAATGCGTAATATTATCTTGCCATGTAACAAATAAAGGCTGAACACAACACAACATGCCAATCGTTCTGCGACCCCTTTTCGTCGAAAATTTAGGCAAACAACAGGAAGGACACTATTCGGCCGTAGCATCACATCCACGCCACTCAGGGCTCCCAGGTCATGACTCTAAGTGAAGACGCGAACATGTGCTAGACACATGTGCGTCGTCCAGTTCCTTCAAGCTGCTTAAGTGACTTGCATTGTGCTGAATACAGAAAGGGTCCCATGGCACCTAGTGTCATTTATTAACTTGGATACGACGCGTATACATTGTCAAACATTTTTCGCCCGGCGCATTCTCGTTAACGTCACTTGCTTATCAGGGCGCCGCATGACGTCTTTGAGGACTTATTAGAGGGCCCAACCGCGCGCTGACGTGGACTAGTTGAAAGACAGCGGAAATGCGACCCAAAGCTCGTCGCGGTCTTTTTCCTTTCCTTCTAATCTTCGCGTTGACCCAGGAGAGCATATCTCTCGCACTGTTCTGTGCGTGCCATCGCTATCTTCACCCACATCGACGGCCTCCACCCTCCCTGCACACATCTCGATCTTGCTGAAGATAAGGAACTAGATCAATTGAACTCGTTCAAGACCGAAAGAATCGAACCGCACGGGTTATGGAGGTTTATGATCGCTAGATGTTATCGGCGTCCTCCCATTAGATTCGCGCATTTCAAACTATTTCGTTATTTCTTCCTGTTCTTTTCGCTGGTTTATTTTTTTTTTTTCTTTTTCTAAAGCCCTACTCACGTGCACATTCGTTCAGGTTGTTTGGCGATGTTTTTAGAGCAGATGTCGAAATGCTGTTCATGGGAGGATACACAAAAAAGATTCAGCTCGATAAATTGTTGCGACGTCGATAGCTGATATGTTCCAAGCCAAGTAAATACAACAGCCTTTTAGTTCGTCACGAGTAGGAACCGACGCTTTTTACTAACCGCTCTAGACATAAAAAAGAACTGATAAGAATGAAAATGCACACACATTTGTACGCGTAGACCTCCAAGCGTATCTCAGGAAGTTTAGGAATAGCTAGTGCTAGTTTGTTTCATTATTTATATGTGCCTACGACAATACATAAGCAGTGCCAAGGGGCGGCAAAATGCGATAGCAATGATCGCCTGACTGGACCAATTTCTATAACTGAGACTTCTGGGACGTTTCACATGTAAAGGAAGCGGATGTGGACGCACGTGGAGGAGGGAGTGAGCTGTGTCTGACAAAATTGCCGACTAGGTGGTAGCTACCTGACAATGTAAATGCGTTCACATTCTGAGCGCATTTCAATATGCCTGCTATTTGGAATCGTGTGGAATGTTGCATTGTTTGCTCAAACGTACACGCCGCCAAAAGCTACGGCGTTGACCCGATCTCTCTTTCCGAGTTTCATCTAGTAGATCAAATTTCCTCAGAACATTCCTACAGCCGTAGGAATGGTTTGGTTTGGTTTCGTTTGGTTTATAGGGTTTAACGTCCCAGTGGGATTCAGAATCGTTTAGGCTATGAGAAACGCCATAGTAGAGGGCTCCAGAAATTTCGACCCTATGGGGTTATTTAATGTGCACTGACATTGCGCCATAATTAGCGTATTAAGGTAGTGCATTCATTTTGGGCAGTTGATGCCTAGAGTGCAGTGTTCTATCACGTAGAAGCTGCGCTTGATACGTTGCCTGAGGTTCCTAAGGCTGATTCCTACCACCTGAAGTTCTTCATTATTCACCGAAATTGAGGGTTTGAGAAGACTATGAATGTAAGAAACCCACACATAGAGTCACACACGAAACAATTTACAACTTCGTAAGTCTGACCTGAACAAAAATAAGTACGTTAAACAGAACAGAGACCAACTCAGCAAAGAGGGAGACTATCTTTTGACAACGCATGCTCACATGTGTGATTTGTTGTAGCTTGTGGTATTCTTCGTTTCCTTTGAAAGCAGGGCACTGGTCACGGGATAATTGTTTTAATTTACAGTTAGTGTAAAAACGCGGCGTAACTCACATCTCAATACAACTTACGCGTATGCTTGACGCTTCGAGCAAATCTTAGTCAACTATCGACCACTGAACCCAAGCGCAAACACTTTTTTTTTTCCCACGTTGGGTAAAACAACATACAAGCGGTTTCGTGCGTTAAATCTCATTGTCATCGCCATCAAGGATACAAAGTGCCGCGGGACCATTCTCACATCTCCCGGAGCAATGCAGCAGCTGCTCCTCCGCTGAGTGGTTTAAGAGCGCGCGCAAGCATCATTTGCGGTCATTTCCCTCAGCAGGAGTCTATTTTGCAATCACAGCACGCACAGAGAGCGGACCATGAACTCTCTTACTGCTTTGACTGCGAATTAAAAAAAAAAAATCTTTCCATTTCACGTTCATTTAGGGCTAGACAACTGTGTTCCTGTCGTTAGCGACGCAACGTTTTCGCGTTTACGGGGTGCGCCAGCGATAATATGTTAACGTGCTGCAAGATTCGGAGCGACAATTTTATCTTTATGAGCATTCTACGTCATACGTGACCCTGCGCGTCGCCCGCGTGACGCAACAGAACGGCAGACCAGCCTGAAATAACAACAGTAATAAAGAAAAAAGGAACGCCGTGGCGTTGTTGTATAATATCAAGCTCTCCCTCGGTCTGCCGCAAGCATAATAAAGGCTGGCGTACTGCCAGGAGCAACAATAAACACACTTTTTATTTTCTCGGACCCTTTCTGGCATAATTGTCTCGTCGTGAGGAAGAAGGATAGAGGTCCTTGGGCCGTCGCGAGCATTACACACTGATAAAGTATCAAGCGTGCAGGATTCGCGTAAGGCCTCGCTTCTCTTGCCTGCCTGTCTCGGACCTGTTTGCTTCGTATCGCCTACGGTTCAGGGGTCGTAGGGAGCCAAGAAGAGGAGTAAGAAGAGGAAGGGAGGAGGGGGGGGGGGGGGGGGGGGGGGGAGGTAGTCAACTTTTTTGCTACCCATTTGCTGATGTTTCTATATTTTGCACCTTTTTTGCGTTCTGCAACCCTTTCCTTTTCGTCTTCCGCACTAATGATGCAAGGGGCCAGCGAACTCGGCCTCCGCCGCGGTCACTTGTCATTCCTGAGCCATTTTAGGCGCGGAATACGCTCTGCGATGACGTCATCGAGGAGGGGGCAGCCAATGGGGTCCCCTGTGCGCGATGACGCACGAAGAGGTACTCTATAATTGTTGCTGAGCCACGTGCATTTTGAGATGTTTTGTAACGTTCGCGCTCCGGATACTTCGCGCCCAGCCCACATTGGCGTTTCCGTCAAAATGAGACGGATTCGAGAAAGCTCTCGGAAGCCGGTTTGAAGGATGAAGCGGTGGCCATTTCTCCTACACCTGAGGCAGTCCGCGAAAGACAGGGGTGTGATTGTAGGTCGTTCACTCAGACTTGTGATGCCCCAGCACTCATCTCGAAGTCGGTTCTATTCCTCCTCTCGTTTTCAGTAGAGCATCATGTCAAGAGAAGGGAGGTTGGGAAAGGGTACTGATTATTTGCTAAACCGGTGGATATATTTGGAAACAATTTCTTCTCGCCAGGCGTCCGGTTAAGGTCGCGTCGTTAGGTTTCTTATCGTGTCATCACTAGCTAGTGGAAACACATCGAAAATGTCAAAACACCATCAACTGCCAAACAGCAAGACCAAAAATTGCAAGTGGCAGACGACGTAAACAGCGACGTAAGTGGCTCTCGTAAGTGGCCTCCGTCAGTCCCGATAGTTACGCGGAAACATACGGCGTGCCGCAACGACTGAAGGCACGTATAGTTTCCGAGTTGTTCTGTTAAGCGGCGTGCGCACTTTTCCTTCAAAGATCCAGCGGCCTGTGACGAAATGGCACGTCAGCTCGCTGGGCTTCTTGAGGACGATGACTTGGTGTCACCACGAACGAGAGTTACTGAATCTGGATCGTGTGAACCGATGACGTAGCGGCTGCTTACCTAACTCTGCTACTACCTTACACGTATTCGTTCGCTACAAAGTGATTCAAACCGGATTTCATGAATTTTTTTTATTATGATGATTATTGAAAGCGGTACTGATTCGAAGGTGCAGCGCAAAAAACAAAAACAGAAATATGAGTGATAACTTTTGGCAACGACACCCCGTCCCAGATTAGAGCCGATAAGCATCTCAGTCAGGGTTCAGTGAATGAACGACCAGACATAAAAGCAAGTTTCGTAGGAGGAAAAAAGATGGAGTGCATGGACGGCGGATCAAGATGAGTGTGCGCTGGCTGACCTCTTCGGCAGTGGAGAGAGAGGGAAGAGCGTAGGAAAGAGGACGTGGCAGGGAGATTTATATGCACTTATACACACGTGCCCAAGGAAGGAAAAGGTGAAGAGACTGAAACTCTGGCATCTAGGGTATATACTGAAAGCGGAATGAACGAACTACATCTGAAGGCCATGCTTTCAGTTCGTGAGAATACGCCCAACAAAACCACTCCTCTAACAACATTACGAACATACGGGCGTGAGGACTACTATTGAAAATGTATGCGGCGCGATATTAAAGAGTCTAATCTCCCTTCTTTTCGTTCAGGTTCAAAGACAAGGAATCAGCAAGGGAGGCGAATATAAATTCGCTCTAGGAAGCGGTGATGAAGAGTCGTCTGGTGGGCATACAGTGCCAAGATACTTTTTTTTTTCTTTTTTTGAACGGCATGGCTTGTTTCATTCTTCCGAGATTATAACAGAAGAAAGGTCTCCGGCACGGTTGTGGACAGGAGCTTACTACTTTTACGAAATGGGGAACGCACAGAGCACGAAGAGGACATTGAGCGGCGCGGCCCTGCAATGCACGCTCACTTCATCAGTCTTCCAGTGCATAGGCCTGCAGAGAATATTGAACATTCGATACCACAAATTGACTAGGCGCTTTCATTTTTTTTCCTACACATGGTTTGAGTGGGTTCTAAAAACTGCATTTGAAGCGATTTGCTTCGGCTAACAAGATACTTTTCAGCCATATTAGGTATAAATAACTGTCACACTGAGGTGCACTGCCTTGGGAAGTGGGGCTGTAAAGTTAGAAGCAAAAATGAATTAATAGTAAGAAAAGGAAAACGTACTTTCTATTTGGTGACTTAAAATTTTTCCTCAATAAACGTTTTTATTTATGCTGATGCTTGAAGGTATATTAGTTATCTTCATTACATTACCTAATTACTAATCATACAAAGTAATGATTTCCATTAGAAATTAGTAGAAAAGGTAATTAAGACAGTGTAATTTAATTACTGCCGCGCTTGGTGTGTGTGTGTGTGTGTGTGTGTGTGTGTGTGTGTGTGTGTGAGTGTGAGTGTGTGTGTGTGTGTGTGTGTGTGTGTGTGTGTGTGTGTGTGTGTGTGTGTGTGTGTGTGTGTGTGTGTGTGTGTGTGTGTGTGTGTGTGTGTGTGTGTGTGTGTGTGTGTGTGTGTGTGTGTGTGTGTGTGTGTGTGTGTGTGCGTGCGTGCGTGCGTGCGTGCGTGCGCGTGCGTCGTGTGCGTGTGTGTGTCATGATCCATCATGACACTGACTAATACTCTTATACTCACGAGGTCCGCGCACGAGAAAGTGCGGAGAAACGTTTGCTCCATGTTTTCGTAAAGTGGCAAGGTGCGAACCCAACCTTATATTTAAGTGATATCGCTTCAGCAAAATGTCTTGCCAGCATATTGGAGACACCCATACTTTAATATACCAAGTGAAAACCGCGAAAGCGTGACCGTGATGTTTCTGCGCCTTTCTCAAATTCCTTCATCCCACCTTCTCTAGCTTCCGGCATCGGACAACAGTTGCTGATGTTATACGGTATCTTCTCCTCCCATCTGGGTCGCTAATTACGTCTGCTCCCCGCAGACAAAACGGAGGACCGCGCACGAAGTTTTCGCTTCATTGGACATCCATCTAGCGTTAAAACTCTCGCCCCCAAGCTACGGAGAGCATTAGGTGGACCCGCCCCGTCCGTAATTACCGCCTACCTTAGCTCCGACGGTCAGCCGTCTATGAGGCTAGCGGGCGGCGGGCGGCGGGGATCGAATCAGCCTCGGCGGCCGCTTTTCCATGGGGGCGAAAAGCAAGGCGCCCGTGTGCTGTGCGATGTCAGTGCACGTTAAAGAACCCCAGGTGGTCGAAATTTCCGGAGTCCTCCACAACGGCGTCTCTCATAGCCTGAGTCGCTTTAGGACGTTAAACCCCACAAACCAAACCAAACCATCATCTTCCTCTCCCTCTTCACCATTAACGAAGAAATCGAGCATCTCTCCGCGGTCAGCAACACACACACACACACACACACACACACACACACACACACACACACACACACACACACACACACACACACACACACACACACACACACACACACACACACACACACACACACACACACACACACACACACACACACACACACACACACACACACACACACACACACACACACACACACACACACACACACACACACACACACACACACACACACACACACACACACACACGTGCGCGCGCTCGCACACGCGGTAAGGGCCTGAAGTAGCTTCATGCGCCACTCATGTAGGTCACGCGGTGGAGACGAGTCGTGCGTCGTCGTCGCCAGCATCTGAGGCCACTGAACCGCGCGATATATGCAGACTGAGGTCCACGGGCGGCTCCTTGGAGGAGCGGTACGTTATAGTACTAATTTATGCCTGCTTGGTGGCATATATCTGTGTATGTGTGTGTATAAGTGAGGGGGGGGGGGGAGAGAAGTGATTACTCTGCACACCCTTGCTTGTGTGTGTGTGCGCGTGTTTTCATGAGTGAGGAAGTGACGTCGGGTGCACGCGCGCTCTCTTCGCCTCTGTGCTTCGTGCTCTCCGCACCGTGAGCGCAGGAGCGGTGAGGGCTCGACGCTACGCGGTTGGTGACGTGCTTACGTAACATTATGCACTACCGTATGAAACGATCCGGGGGGAGCGACGCGTACTACGCCCCCCAAGGGCTCCAAAGGTCGGCCGCGAGAGGCCGCTGCTTATATACGGCGCGAAAGGAAACAGTGCCACTGCAGTGGAGGGGGGTATATGTACGGCTGATGGCGAGGACTGTGCACAGACGTGAGAACTAAGGCTCCCCTTCTTCCAGGTCGCCAGATTCTTCCTCGTTCGCGCTACCTTTTCTTTCTTTCATCACCTCTCTTTCTTTCCCTTTCCTCGCTTGTCGCCACCACGACTTATAAAGAAAGAGTAGCACTTTGTGCAGAACAATGTACGCTCCTTGTGAACTATGCGAATACGTGATATGTGGACTTGTTTTAGCTTTTGCGGTGGCTAGCACTTTTAGTGTTTAGTATCTAAGTCCTGCTCGCTTCATTACAAAGGTTGTCGTAAGCTTGACACATGAGTGTAGTGAACGCTGAAAAAAGAATGAAACATATAGCATAGGCCAAACGTTTTCAGACCACATGGTTGCGCTTGAGCCGTGTCTAGCAGAGCACGTATACGGCTGCGTTTAGGGACCAAGAGAAATTGAATGTGAAGTAGAGGGACCTTAGAGAATTAGGGCTTGAACGGTACTCTTTAGCTGACCCCTAGAATGACGAGACAAAAGCATGCGGAATGCGCCATTTTTTTCCGGTTCATGTCTAGGCCGTGCCATGTTGCCTGTGCAGTTCGGGGCGTACCAAGTTGATTGCGACTCCCAACCGATTGCTCTATATTCCCGCAGACATATAGTTTGTCTCCAAAATATTGCTGGGGAGCATGAGGCGAAAAATATGTTGATAAATCGTCTGAGAGTGCCTGAGGTCTGTACAACCTGCACAGCAACATAACAGACACTAAGTGAAATCACATTTCGCTTATACAATAGTCACATTATCTGTGCAGACAACACGATAGGAAGCAACGATCGAGCATTGGAAATAGCGCCACGAAAAGTAATCTATACAGCCTAATCTCATTAAGATCGTAGTGTTGTCTTTAGACCATATACTTCGCCATGTTATTCCTATTTGCTTTGCATCTTCTACACTTGGTAATGCCAAGCATGCTTACATTGACAAACGGCACACGTTCCCTGGAAAACTTTTCCGTTTCAGCGTGCATCAGCGCTCCATGGCGTACAGGGGGTAATGTAACAATATGGAGGGTAGAAAACAGGAGACAAGAGATATGCAACGTCGCTAATTTAGGAAATGACCGCGGATAAGAAAGCGAAGAAAGCATGCGTCAGGAACACTCAGAACAGATGTCGGCGAACCTTTTCGCATGCGACGACTACAGTTGACCTCAGCCTTCTAAAGTAGAGTGACTTGTTCTTAGCGCTTTGCTCTAAGCACATAGCTAGAGACGATGTTTCACAAGGACAACTGAACAGGTCGATTTACATGCAGTAAATGGCTACCTTAGCCCTCACATTCTTGCGCCCGGATTTTAAAACAGCGCCAGGGTCACGAAAAAAAGAGTCACGCGCGCATGTACACCCTGGATCCGCTTTACAAATGCGCAAATATTTGTAATGATATCTCCACGCGGCGTGTGAAAGGCTTTTCGTGTAAGGCCTCACGTATGCTTTCAAGTACCTATGCTCAGGAATGAAAATAGGCTATCGAAAGAAACAAAACGCTTTAGAAGAATTGTGTGTCATGCATAAGAAGCATGTGATCAGGCTAAATTGTCATAGTGTCAATGCTCTTGATAATGCCTAATTTCCACACGGATAATCACCCGAAAAGTGAGACAATGGAAATGCGAGGCTTGCGAGTTCGAAGTGGATGTTATCATTCGTGGCACAGATGAGATGGCCGCTATTACGGTATTCAAGTAATGCTCACACACGCTCTGACGAAAACGTTGACGTAATATATTCACTGTCCGTTTAAAACTGTTTATAATGGAATTCAGAGACACTTGCAGGTGCGATAGCATATTGGGTTCATTCAACTGGAAATACTTCATCCTAACCCAGAATTCAGAACTGTAACCCAGAAAAAGAGTCGGAAAAATATCTAGTTCAATAAAATTACCTCGTCGTCCTTTGAGTTTAAACCCTTATGCCATCTGTATGACAGGGCGACATGAAATGGGTAGGTCATACAGGAAGCGCCGTTGGTCCCAATCGCGTTAGAGGTACAGCTACAGAAATTGTATTGGTGCCTATGACATATTAACGTGTGTTTGGGATGTGTACTGATATTACATTAACAGTTATCTTTAAAATGTATGTACTTTAAAGAAGAAAGCAAAAAAAAAAAAGATTGCGAAATGTAAAGAGGATGTTAAAAGCGTTATCGCGTTCTACTATTAAGGCGAACGCCCTCCTAAATTTACTTCCTTGATGAAGGGCTAGCGCTTAGATATCGCGTTTTGGATACTGCATCACTGATTAGCACAATCTGCATCGGCCATCACGAGCCTTTTCTTTGCGCAAGTTTATCGCCCTATTGTTTATTTTTGTTGGGCCCATAGCGCTTAGTTTTAGGTATGGAACAATAAAACGATTAGTAATTATCCGATTATGTTCGGCTCCTTAAGCAAAACATTAATGCAGAACGCGTTTTTAGTGATAGACGTGCTTTGGTGTCATTCATGTTGTGTAACTTTTACCAAACCAGGTCGGTCTTGTAAATATCTTTTTCAGCTCTTGCCTCATGATGAAAGCGTGCTGAAAGCTTGTTTAAACCCACGAAATTTAGTGTGGGTCTATCTTTTTTAAAAGGTGCATCATCGTGTTTTCTCGGTGTGGAACAAAATGAATTGACTCAGCAGCAGAGAACTACAGAACCATCCAAAGAAGGCGTCATTAGGGTAACCTTAATCGCCGTCTTTCTCCGGCAGCTTACTCCCGAAATACCTCCACATGGACCCGCCGGCGATTCCTTTCTTCATTCTTTAGCGCATGCGCAGAGGCGTTGCTGGAGAGGGGTTCTTTTCGGCCGGCATCTTTATGAGATGTGAACTGTGGGAGGTCTGGTGCTCGACAAATGGCGTCATTTCGAGGGTTCCTCGGTGGGCCGCCTCCTGTAGCTCTTTCTGCAGGCAACGAAGGAATGGGGACACCACAAACCTCATCGAGTTCTTAGATATGGCTCTGCTTGGACGTATGAGCGGTGGCCTGCTGTGGACGGCATAGTGTTCGAGAGACGAATGCCTGTCGACGTTAGAACGCAGTTCTTATACCTACCGTATTTCATCAGAGCAGAAAGTTAGGTGGGCGGATGAGGTTAAGAAGTTCTCAGGGGTCAAGTGGATGCAGCTAGCACAGAACCGGGTTAAGTGGAGAAATATGGGAGAGGCCTTCGCCCTGCAGTGGGTATAGTCAGGCGGCTGCCGCCGCTGCCGCCGCCGCCGCCGCCGCTGCCGCCGCTGCCGCCGCCGCCGCCGCCGCCGCCGCCGCCGCCGCTGCCGCTGCCGCTGCCGCTGCCGCTGCCGCTGCCGCTGCCGCTGCTGCTGCTGCTGCTGCTGCTGCTGCTGCTGCTGCTGCTGCTGCTGCTGCTGCTGCTGATGATGATGATGATGATTTCATCAGAGTAAGCATGCGAGGGACGTGGATGCAAAGGTTCAACCAGGTGACCCGCTGCCGATGCCGCACTATAGTCCGCACACTTTAAGGACATATTAAATCCGACATATAAATACCCAATACGTGGTCATTGTTCAGTTCAAATTCATGCGCTCTGTTGCAGCTCTTTAGCTCAGAACCATCGGGCCAGAATACGTACACTTTATTCGAGATGAAAGCGTCGCTGGGGACCGGATATCACCTGCTAGCACCACGCCCTGACTCCGACGCCAGATTTTTCGAATAGCGGGACCTTTAGAGTGTCGCGTTTAAAGTGCCGAAATATTCTCAGTTACCATCGTAATGAAACAAATATAAAAATACTCATAACAGCAGCACACGAGGGCGAACAATATGTCTGGTTTCACACAGCTTTTTTAAAAGGCTTTGCTTAAGTTGGGTTAAATATTCTGTATACAAAGTTATATCACTTCCTTCTACTGCAGCAACCACGTATAAGACCTGCACAATAAAGATATGTTTCACCGCCATCAACCAACCTTCTTTTCAGTTTACTGTTGGGCTGTTTTGATGGTATAATAGCCCATACTTACAGGTATAATACACCAACACAAGCTACTTGTCTAATGTAAATTTGGTGTTATTTCTTGCAAGCAAAACGTGTAGCTGAACTAGCTTATGCAAAGCAGCCCGTAAACTGAAGTTTTAAAAGGTGACAGTATTAGTACAGACAGCTGGACAATTGTCGCTTCTCTTCACTGTTCTGCCCGTCGTTTCTCCAGACTTCATGGAGTTAACCCTTTGTGCCAAGAGCCAACTATACCTAGGTACCGTACACGAAGCCATAAAAATGAAACAGCAAAAGAAAAAAAAATCTTAAGTCGTCCTATAGTGTGCAGATGTTTACTATACCGGTGTTCCGCCCCATTCGCTTTCTTTCGAAACTTCTTTCGAAAGAAACTTCTTTCGAAACTTCGCTTTCTTTCGAACCGAGCTTGAGTTCCTTTTCAAAAAGTCAGAACTGCGAACGCGTGTGGGAAGCGAGGAAAGAAAATTTGCCCTTTGTTTGTTTGGAATTTTTGCCAATAATGCAAACATCGCGTGCTGGGCAGCCCAGCGGTGGGCGCCTTGGCCGCCCTAGAGCACTTAGCTGCCCCGGACCACTTTCCTCACGGGCGCACTTTCTACGAACCGCTTCTCGCACTCTCATCTGTTCCAGCCTCCTGGTTTCGGAGGCCGTTTTGCGTGGTTCCATTGCGCTCTTAGACCGGCTCGACCCCTTGCCATAGTCTGCCTGGTCCCCCTATCTCTCTTCCTCCTTCATGTGCCCCTTCCCTCTCCCTGTATTGGATGCGTTCCTTTCGCATATGTTGCGCGCTGTATCGCTTTCTTTCCCCGGATGCGAGACCAGATCTTGTGCGTTCATGAGCGTCCCCCTCCCCCCCTTCCTCCGCGCGAAAATTAAACACGTTCACACTATCGTCGAATGCGTTCCGCCTTTAAATTTTACTGCTCCAATTGTGTTGTGTGGTGCACCCAGAGTACGTTGTTGTGCTGTGTATAGGATACATGCCTTGTTAGAGCCCATAGATTACTTTCTTCACTTCCGGAATACCTCGAGGCGTCCCTTGCGGAAGTTGGGGCATTTGTGACTCTCGGTAACAACGCCAAGAGGTGCCTTTTTTTTATTTTTTTTATTCTTCCCTTGTTTGGACAGCCATGACGAGCATATTAACGATATTACAGATGGCGAACAGCTAGCAGCCAATCGCTTTGGCGTTACGAGCGATCGGGAATAAGACAAGCGCCTCTGCCAAAACTATCCATTAGTGCTGCTCGCCTCGTTTGCCACGCTAACCTTACGTTACCTCGTTTTAATGACTATAAACTGAGCCTGAGAAGCTCGTGAGAGCGGTAGTTAATTTTGAGCGTGCGCGTGTGCGCATTCTAGAAGTCCAGATAAAAAGTACCTAGCCAAATGCGCGCAGTAATGTCTCTTGAAAATATTTGAGAGAGTGGTTGGAGAGAGGGGTCTTCGTTTGTTCCACTGTATGCGCCTATCTACAACAAAATGCGAAGCATATGCTCGCTTATGAGTATTAAAATACATTATATAAATTATATAAGCGCTGATACCGGGAAGAGTGATAGCGGAGTAGTTCGAAAGCACCGGAAATGAAGAGGACCGTGGAGACATTTTCTTACAGTAAAACAATTTGAAAGTAGGTATACTTTGCTCTTCTGCCCTTTCTGCGCATGTCCTGAGTTTTCTGTAGCAGTTACGCGCAATGCCTTCAGTACGAAGCCTGAAATAAGCGCCATTTGTGGACTCGCATCGATGTTTGACTGTCGTACCGCCAGCCCAGTTCCTGGCTAGAAGCAGTTTGAAACCTCAGTTAGAAGCTAACCCTGCGCATGTGGGCAGTTGTTTTGTTGAAATATCTTTCTGGAGGGTGGTCTTATGCTAAAAGCCTACGTGGGTCTCTAGCTAAAGTGCCTTCATCTCCTTCAAAATCTCCAACGCATCGTTCTATTAACTAACTAATGCAGCAAATGAAGTGGCAATATGTTTTGTTCGTTTCCTACATTTTATGGGCGCCATATTTTAAGCATTCATTATCCGAAGCCGCGCAGCAACATCGCCGCCACAATCGCAGTTATTATCATCAACTTTTTCGCAGAGTGCAATGCCAAAGTGAAGCTCTTGTCAGGTATATCTCTAAAGGTTAAGTGCAAAAAAATTATTGCAATAGAGGGAAATGTTTGTTGCTGACTGTCGTCCAGAGGGTCCGATCCTTCACCTCATTCTCTCTCTCTGAACTTCGCATAAAGTTGACAGCTATGTGCTAGACTGTTGTGCTAAATGGCTGGTTTTGGCCTGTGACAAAAAAAAATTGTGGGGGTTTGAGCATGGCTTGAACCTAGTGATCGAGCGAAAGCTGTGTGTGTTCTGCGGACACCTGGATTTAATATGCCCAAACCTTCTGTCCTAGCAACTCGTTGTTGTCGTTCTCGTCTACCAACTACCAAGTAATATGTCCTCTGCTTCTTCTTTTGCTTTTTCTTTTTCTTCCTCTTCTTTTGACTTTTCTTCTTCTCTTTCTTCTTCTTATTCGTCCTCCTACTCCTGGTCCAGCTCTCGGTCTATACCACGTGACAGTTGCTAGGCAACGGTCACGTGGCACGGTATCACGGTGCCACGCCGACGGCTTGGAAACCTAGCGCACTGTACCTTTCGCTACAAAAAAAAAAGAAAAAAAAACACACATAAGAAGTTCTCCGACTCCATCGTCAAGCAGTGCTTCTGTGTCCCACTCCGACAAGCACCGTGGTATTGCGCCCCGCACCTCCGCCCACGGGAAGTACGCAACCGAAGGCAAGAGCATTGCAGTCGTGCTCTTCCGGAAATGGCCCGCAATGTCTCTCCGTTTTTCCTCATTGGGCGAGATCACGTGAGGTTGCGCACAGCCGGCGGCGCGTGGGAGCGCCGCCGCCACGTGCACGCACGTACGCGCACAAACACAAACACTCGCTGACCACCACACCGTGCAAGCCTGCTACGTCCACTCTTCATTTCCTCCCCGCATTTTGTGTTCTTGTGCACTACAGGTCGTCTCACTTTGTTTTACACGCGCCACTACTTCAAGCAAAACGTATTCTTCCTCAGAGATTTTCATTTACCCTTTTTCCTTCTTTCAATATCTTGTGGGTCCGTCCTTGCGTCTCTCCTTCTTTTGTGGCTTTCTTCCCTTCGTTCTTTCTTGCTTGCTTTTCACCACGCATCTTTCGCGTCATGCAGGACCGCATATGTCCAGGTGCGCGTGCCCGACGCGCAGACAGAACGATGCAGGCAACCCGTTTGATTGATTAATGAAGCGCGCGTGCAGTGAAAGAAACATATGGGCGCGCATGACTTCCTTTTTGTAACCTTCTTGGCGTGCTGCCAGCTGCCACATTATGTAACGGGGGCCCGGCGACGGCGTCATATGTTTCGGATAGAAGCATCGCCAGTCTTCCAGTGCGGAAGTTGTCTTCACGCCGGTCGCTTTCGGCGCCTCTGACGACCGTTAGGCTGTCAGAGCTCGTGACGTTAGCGTATCCGAGATGTGCGCCACGGTGGACACTCGTTAGAAGTCTTTTGTACGAGCTTTTAGTGGAAGAAAACGTAGCGAGTTCTGGTTCACTGCGTCCTTACAACGACAGGTATTATAGTTAAGTTACTTCCTCATGGCGAGGAAGGCGCCTGCCTAGACGACGTAAGATGGTGTAACCGAAAAATCATGTTCACCCCATGATCAATAACAAAGTTTTTTATTGATAGAACTCGATCACATAGAGGGCACTAAGTACAACGAATGATCCAATTATTTTTTCTTAATAAAATTTGATACGCTGACCTTTCTTTGTTATATGCCTACGTTTTTCCGAAGAAGGAGAATAGCTTTATCGGCAAGATAATTGCACTATTCCTGCCAGCCGATTTGAATTCCTGACGTACTTACCGGAAAGGACGGTTTTCGCAACTTTTGCACGTGAACAAAGTTGCGGCGTAGCCTCTGATATCAAAACTCAGCGTAGACGCACTCTTTTTTCTTTTTTTTGCGAAATCGGCTGATAATGGCGGCCCCTAAATTGCCTCCTTTTTATCCCCTTCCAGGCTATGAAACTTTTGTTATGTGGGAAAGTGGTCGCTTCTTTTTTATTAGAACGAATTACGCAATCAATGAGAGCCAGTTTTTACTTATCTCAAATGTCCCAGTGAATTGCCCTAAGGTGCTCTTGTTCATTCATTATCAGTCAGTTGGTAACAAATGAAGCTTGGGAAAAGCTCGATTTCGCTTCAACCGTAGGCTATCACATTAATTTATCTGTACTTTGCGTAGTGCGCACTACTCAAAAGCACTACTCTGCGCATCATAGTGCGTTAGACATTTCGAGAGCCCCTTTCTCCACCACACTGAACTACACCAGCCCTGGCTTACCACGCTACACTGCTCCATGCCGCACCGCACCGCACCACACTACGTGACATTATATTACTGCAAAGCCATATTACACGCTGCTGCGTCAGACCTCACATCGCATCATGCTTGTGCTCTAGCAATAAACCAATTGGCACATCACTATACAACTCACATCATGTCAAGTATGGCACACACATAACATCAAGCTGCAGATATTTTACGTTTGGTCTAGCGTCCTTTCCCCGAATTCTCACCATTAAGGCTTACGACGAACATTGACCAGGGCATACACTGCTTGTTTACAAAGGTTTTATGTCTCACTCACCAACCTTCAACACACTGTGGCACGGTAGACCACATTGTGGTGCACTACCACACAGCAGTAACACTAACCCACTGCACACTGCCACCGCCACAACCTTCCCTGCATGTACTACACTCCACAGCTCTGCGCTCAGAGGCGCTCACGCAAACATGGTTTTTCTCAACAAGAAGTGGCACTCCTTCGACACCCTGTGCCACGAAAGGCGTACACACACGGCCGCGCAGATGAATCAGCGAAGTAAACATTCACTTCGCGTACCTGTCAGCCCGTCTTCGTCACGTGCTCTCCGGCTGCGGGTGTCGGGAGACCTCCAGAAGGATGACAGCTCCACAGATCCCGGTAGCCGTGAATCAAAGCGGTTGAAGGTCACGCGTGAGTGCCATGTACCGATGCGCTTTGTAATGATTTATTTGCCACGGAGAATCCGCTGCTTCTCGTAACCTTAATGGCGAATGACGCGTCACGAGCTTGCGACGTGCACGTGGGCGAGCGGCGAGCCTGTCAGAAGGATACACGCTATATAGGAGCGTTTTGTTTCTTTCGAATGCACAAGCCGCGTCTCGATGTATTGGGAGATGAGGCCGCAATGCCACGGTCGGCTTCGTCAGGGAGATTCCAATGGAATTCGAGCGTTGTGTCACCCTGCGCAAGGAGTGTTACGTGCCCTTTTGGTACTTCTGTGCGGTGTAGCTTCTTGCTCGTTGCGTGTGGCTCTGAAGGAGGTCTACTGCTCAGGGTCTTCCGGTGTTGCTGTGAAACGTAGGAGTTATTCGTTTCCGGTTTGTCGTTGAACGCTTTTCGCGAACACATTTTCGCCAAAAACAGCTGGCACGGCTTGTCTTGTTCGTCTGTTTTCTCCCGTTCGGGAAGTGTCTGAGATCACTGAAGGTCTCTCCATTGCTTGTCGAGAAATGTGAAGCCGTAAAAAGAAACCACCTATAGTCTTACTGTGTCGCTAGAGGTAACCGCCAGCTCGCTGAGATGCGTATTCCAGAATATCACCAATAACGTGACATCGAAGCTACGGTGACCAAAGGCGCGTCTCAGAAGTCTATGAACGAGGAAGGGAAACTTGGCATTAACAGCTAGGGTAAAGTGAAGCACAGGACTATAAAAACCTTAAGTCTATAGGGGATTTCATAAACGAATACTATTGAGCCGAAAGCCTTTGATGGTTCATGGCTTCATGCTGTCGTGGACAAAATGTGTCCCGCTTTTGCGGCGTTCTGATTGGCCGAGGCGGGATGACGTCATAGAGGTCTCGACCAATCACAGAGCACCATCGCAGTATGCGCGAATGTGGGCCTTATATGGCTATGTCAATCAATGATCAATTACTGATTAATAAATTAGTTAATCAATTACCAATTGGTGCGTAATTATTTGATTGCTTAATTAGTTACCTACTTACTAATCAGTTGAGCATCTAATTAATTAACTAATTACTACTCTGTACCAGTTGCATAGCAGAATGTGGCACTCACGCTTTTGCCTTTTACTACTTCAGTCGCTAAAGTCCCTCGTAATTTTTACATTGTAATAAGATTAGGCTCAATATATTTTAGAAGCGAATATCGCCAACTGAAAGACGGAAGTTTATTCGGATGACAGCGGCCTGAGAATTTTGCAGTTCCTTTTTATCACCTTTTTCAACGTCGCGACGATTGAAATGTCGTCAAAAATGGGTGAATTAAAAAAATCGTACAATAAAGGGAAATGATTTTGTTAAATATTGTTCAGACGGCCGGGAGCAGAGATAAAGAAGCTTACCGCGGATTCAGTTTATATTCTAGAAGATCCATTTGGCATAAATATTTTTTTTTCTAAGTTGACATACCACCAGAGAAATTAGTCAATGTAGCCGAATGCAGCCATACTTACAATGAACGCTAGCCTGTTATAAACAACATTTGAAGTGCCCTAAATGTATATCAGGACAATGGCAGTGTGCGCGCGACAAAACGAACACCCGTGAACGCATAACTCGGTTATAAAGAACGAAGAGGCGCCGTAAGCTCATCCCCGTAACCGATAAACCAGGGAACGTTTGCCATCTCCTGTGATCTTCCAGAGAAAGTCTCACCCCCCAGTCGCACGCACAATGAAGGAAAAAGATGGGCATCGAATATCTAGACAACGGCCACCCAAGCGCACATACTCAGCCCATGAAAGAACCCCTGGTGTGTGCGGGTGCGCCGGCTTGGAAAAAAGCATGTGACGTCGATGGAAAAGCTTGGTAAGCCTACGATGTGAAAACGATAATATTGTACAAAGTCGGCGATTAAGCAGAGATGGTGACTTTAGAACTTTCAATACCAGTCACTAGCTATGCTTTGCTGGTCTTCCCGGTCACATGACGTGAGTCAGCGGCGCAATCCAAACTCCGCTGCCTGTAACGCTGGCGCATGCGGGCACCGCACAGACAGCACAGTCTACGCCACTCTTAGGTGAAGCGGCAGAAGAGTGCCCCTCCTTAAATGAATAGTGAGCTGCACAACGAATATGTGAGCTGCACAATGAATATGAGGCGCAGCACAACAGGGTTCGTGAGCGCCCTGGTCAGCGTGTAACGTGTTTACTTGCGCTTTATTATAGATAATTATGTGTAGACACCTTTCAGTTATTCAAAAAATACGAGGTGATTAATGGCCTGTGCGAGAAGCGCGATTCGAGGGCTAGTTCTGGTTGGCTACAACTTTAACCCCGTTATGCCCCATCGAATCTTTCCTTCTCCTTCTCTAGCCTTCACTGCAGTGGCCCTCGATAACCGGGGTTAGGTAACAGAGCGTAACCCGGCTCAAAATACCTCTCTGCTCTGCGCTGTTACTCAAGCAGCAAGGCTGGAATGATATGTGGCCTGCCTATTTAACGAAGCTGTTAATGTAGGTGGCTTCGATTGGGTAACTGGATGCCGACCAGTCATGACGGACAATTAAATAGTTGTAAATTCACAGACCAGTGATCGTGCAGAATGATGAGAAAACCTGTTAATCCTTCTCCGATAGGTCATATGTCCCATGGTACGAAGCGTTTTTTCCAGTCGATGAGCATATTGCATATCTCCAAGTAATCGAATTCACAATAATTCCATAGCAAATCACGTACCAGCACGCACGAAAAAGGACAGAGAAAAATGTGAGCAACTCAATCGCTTATACTTTGAACTGACATATTCGCGCAATAAGCACATCTTCCTCCGTGATCTCATCCATTAGAAATGCCGACATAAGGTGAACACACCCCTAAACTTGCTCTCAGGGAGAAATGGAGGCCAGCTTGCAGG